>NC_069499.1:1160949259-1161164259 GCF_027579735.1 Bombina bombina | reverse complement strand
GTACAGACTGAGCAGTGTGAACATTTAAAATTTCCATTCTTTTTACTAGTTAACCAATTCCCTGTGTTTTTATTTTCAAAGTGGCTCTGAACCAGAAAGTCTTAAATTTGGAGCTCTTTTTGGAGTCATTAGTGGAGATTCTCCTACAAATTTCCCAATTGATTTATCAATCCATAATACATGCCAGTGTTTGTTTAGGATTGAACGAATGTCCTGCCATTTTTGATTATAAGTTCCTATAAATCGAACCAAAGTTGATTCTGATTTATCTTCTGTTTTCTCATATAGTAGGTCTTCCCTATTTTTACTTTTTGTTTTGTTAAAAGCTCTTTTTAAACATTGTTGTGTATAGCCTCTTGCTCTAAATCTTTTGTTTAGAGCTCCTGCTTCAATTTTAAACTGTTCGACTTCTGAGCAATTTCTTTTATGTCTCAGAAACTGGCCATAAGGAATGTTTTGTATTTGTTTTTTTGGACGATGACTATCAAATGTTAAAAGTGAGTTCCCTGCAGTGTCTTTACGAAATGTGGCTGTTTTGAGGCAGTTATCATTGATAATACGAAGATCTAGAAATGTAATCTCATTTTTGCTATAACTGTAAGTAAATTTTAAGTTCCAATCATTTTGATTTAATTTTTCCATAAATTCTATGAGTTTCATCTCAGTGTCCTCCCAAAGGAGGAACACGTCATCGATGAATCTTAGCCATAGAGAGATGGAGTCATTTATTTCTGCACAATTCAAAATCTGATCAAATTCCCATTTACCTAGGTAGAGGCAAGCAAATGTGGGGGCACAACAGGTCCCCATTGCTGTTCCTAAGTTCTGTTGGTAGCATTTGTTGCCAAAAAGAAAATAATTGTGTTTTAAAATAAAAGATAACAATTCCAAAACAAATTTAGTGTGCTTGTTATATTCAATACCTCTCTGAATCAGGAAATATTTGATTGCCTCTATCCCTTTATCGTGAGGGATACTTGAATAGAGCGACTCAACATCTATTGCAACCAATAGGGTATTTGCAGATACAGTTTATGTCATTCAGTTTTTTCAGTACATCTAACGTATCTTTAATGTAGGAAGGGAGATTTAGTAGATATGGTCTAAGGCAAAAGTCCACATATTGTGAAATTTTCTCAGTTAATGAGCCCTTGCCCGATATAATGGGGCGACCTGGAGGTGGCAGCTTATTTTTATGCAGTTTAGGTAGGCTATAGAAGGTTGCTGTTTTTGGAAATTTTACAAAAAGAAAATAAAATTCTCTTTGGTTTATAATGCCTTCACCTTTTGCTCTTATTAAGATTTGAAACAGTTCTTCTTTGTATATTTCTGTTGGATTGAAACGTAGAATGCTATATTGTTTGTGATCTCTTAATAATCTTTGACATTCATCCACATAGTCTTTAGTATTTAGGACCACAGTATTTCCACCTTTGTCTGATGGCTTAATGGTTATTGTGGTGTCCTTCTGTAAAGCATTTAGTGCAGTTCTCTGCTTTTTTGTTAAGTTATCAGACAAAGGTTCATCTGTACTCAAAAGATCAATGTCTCTTTCCACTAGTTTAACAAAATTGTGTATAAGAGGGATACTAGATAGTGCAGGCATATATTCTGACTTTTTTCTAAAATCACTAAAACCTATAGATGTTTTCTCTATTGGTTGGCCTGATATTTCTTCCTGTAGTTCCTCTAAAATTTTTACACTTTGCCTGTCATGTATATTCAAAGTTTTTTTGTCTGTTTTACTTTCAAATGTTTTGTTTAATACAATTTTTCGAGCAAATAGGTGAAGGTCCTTCACCAGTTCAAATTTATCCAATTTGTTTACTGGTGAGAAGGTTAATCCTTTCTCTAAAACTTCTATTTGACTGTCAGTAAGATTTTTATCTGACAGATTAACTACATTTATAGGTTTCTTTTCCTCCTCTGCCTGAGTGGATAACATGGCTACTCCAATCATATATATATATATATATATATATATATATATATATATATATATATATATATAAAAAATCAATGTAAATATTTGCATAGGAAATTAGTACATCTAGGCAAGTATCCCCGCTTGCTTTTCCCCAGAAATTCTTAATATACAATGTTTCCAATGCACAAGAGTATTGTGGGTAAGATATTCAAATTAGATATGCAAATTCTCAGTTGTTTTGCTTCAAAAATACTGTTTTGACACAGTGATCCTTTTAACAGGATTATGACAGCAAACCAGAAATCACTCACTAGACAAGCCTGTTTCGTTCTTTGTGGAACTCATCAGTAGGAGATAGATTTCTGGTTGATGCATTGGTAAAGCTATTTTCATGGTTAAACCAAAATTCATTAAAATTATGGGGGGAGATAAAAAACTGAAATTAAAATCCTCCATGTCTCAAAATTAAATCAATTTGCATCTAGGCACGTATCCTATGCAATTTCCTATGCAAATATTTACATTGATTTAATTTTGAAACATGGAGGATTTTAATTTCAGTTTTTTATCTCCCCCCATAATTTTAATGAATTTTGGTTTAACCATGAAAATAGCTTTACCAATGCTGCAACCAGAAATCTATCTCCTACTGATGAGTTCCAAAAAGAACGAAACAGGCTTGTATAGTGATTTCTGGTTTGATGTCATAATCCTGTTAAAAGGATCACTGTGTCAAAACAGTATTTTTGAAGCAAAAAAACGGAGAATTTGCATATCTAATTTGCATATCTTACCCACAATGCTCGTGTGCATTGGAAACATTGTATATTAAGAATTTCTGGGGAAAAGCAAGCGGGGATACTTGCCTAGATGTACTAATTTCCTATGCAAATATTTACATTGATTTAATTTTGAGACATGGAGGATTTTAATTTCAGTTTTTTATCTCCCCCCATAATTTTAATGAATTTTGGTATATATATATATATATATATATATATATATATATACACATAAATATATATATACACACATATATACACACACACATATATATATATATATATATATATACATACAGGGAGTGCAGAATTATTAGGCAAGTTGTATTTTTGAGGATTAATTTTATTATTGAACAACAACCATATTCTCAATGAACCCAAAAAACTCATTAATATCAAAGCTGAATAGTTTTGGAAGTAGTTTTTAGTTTGTTTTTAGTTATAGCTATTTTAGGGGGATATCTCTGTGTGCAGGTGACTATTACTGTGCATAATTATTAGGCAACTTAACAAAAAACAAATATATACCCATTTCAATAATTTATTTTTACCAGTGAAACCAATATAACATCTCAACATTCAAAAATATACATTTCTGACATTCAAAAACAAAAACAAAAACAAATCAGTGACCAATATAGCACCTTTCTTTGCAAGGACACTCAAAAGCCTGCCATCCATGGATTCTGTCAGTGTTTTGATCTGTTCACCATCAACATTGCGTGCAGCAGCAACCACAGCCTCCCAGACACTGTTCAGAAAGGTGTACTGTTTTCCCTCCTTGTAAATCTCACATTTGATGATGGACCACAGGTTCTCAATGGGGTTCAGATCAGGTGAACAAGGAAGCCATGTCATTAGATTTTCTTCTTTTATACCCTTTCTTGCCAGCCACGCTGTGGAGTACTTGGACGCGTGTGATGGAGCATTGTCCTGCATGAAAATCATGTTTTTCTTGAAGGATGCAGACTTCTTCCTGTACCACTGCTTGAAGAAGGTGTCTTCCAGAAACTGGCAGTAGGACTGGGAGCTGAGCTTGACTCCATCCTCAACCCGAAAAGGCCCCACAAGCTCATCTTTGATGATACCAGCCCAAACTAGTACTCCACCTCCACCTTGCTGGCATCTGAGTCGGACTGGAGCTCTCTGCCCTTTACCAATCCAGCCACGGGCCCATCCATCTGGCCCATCAAGACTCACTCTCATTTCATCAGTCCATAAAACCTTAGAAAAATCAATCTTGAGATATTTCTTGGCCCAGTCTTGACGTTTCAGCTTGTGTATCTTGTTCAGTGGTGGTCGTCTTTCAGCCTTTCTTACCTTGGCCATGTCTATGAGTATTGCACACCTTGTGCTTTTGGGCACTCCAGTGATGTTGCAGCTCTGAAATATGGCCAAACTGGTGGCAAGTGGCATCTTGGCAGCTGCACGCTTGACTTTTCTCAGTTCATGGGCAGTTATTTTGCACCTTGGTTTTTCCACACGCTTCTTGCGACCCTGTTGACTATTTTGAATGAAACCCTTGATTGTTCGATGATCACGCTTCAGAAGCTTTGCAATTTTAAGAGTGCTGCATCCCTCTGCAAGATATCTCACTATTTTTGACTTTTCTGAGCCTGTCAAGTCCTTCTTGTTTTAGTTCCTCAAAAGATTTAATATTTCTTGCTGCTATGTTAATAAATTGTGATACAAAATATAGGCCCTTATTATGCCACTTCTTGAAAGTAGGGGATTGAATCCCTTCTTGGAATTCCGGGTTTCCTAAAAATGTTTGAAATTTAGGAATCGAAATATCTAAGTCAACCCGTTTGCCAATTTTTTTCCATGCTTGGATTATTGTATATATAGATTTAAGTGACTTAACTTGCTTGGGAATTAAATTATATGGTAAATGAATCAGAGCTATAGGTAAAAATGGATAAATTATATTACATTCTAGACTATTATCTGTAAAATGGTCCATCTCTGTAATCCAACCCACTACGATGCGGGCAAGAAAAACAAAATTATAAGCATGCAAGTCTGGAAATGCCAGGCCTGCAAATTGTTTAGGAAGTGATAGTTTGAGGAGAGATATTCTTGGTTTTTTAGATTGCCACAAAAAGTATCGGGCTACCGTGTTGAACTTTTTAACATCACATGGTCTTAAAAGAATAGGGAGATTTTGTAATAGGTATAACATTTTGGGCAAAAGTACCATCTTAAAGAGTGCAACTCGTCCCGATATAGATAGAGGTAAATTTTGCCAATTCCTCATGTATGTGAAAATCTGACGAAACATTGGGGTGATGTTCAAAGAATACCATTCTTTGGGGTCTGCAGAGACCTTAATCCCAAGATATCTAAATGAATTTGTGACTATTTTGAAAGGGATCTCTATTAAAGAGTATTCTGTCTTCCTCAACCACAGAAATTCTGATTTAAGATTATTAACTTTATACCCAGAGGTTTTACCAAATGTCTCGATTATTTTGATAAGTTTTGGGATATTTGAGGAGGTATTTGAAATATATAGTAGTAAGTCATCTGCATATAATGCCAATTTCGTTACATTCCCTTGAATTTTTATACCCTCGAGTTGTTGCCTTAATTTGGCAGCTAATGGTTCAATTGCTATGTTGAAGAGCAGGGGTGATAGAGGACACCCCTGCCGAGTACCTCTCTTTAGTTTAATTGTACTCGTTTTTATGCCATTAATATTTAACCTAGTCGTTGAGTGAAGGCACAGATTATTAACCAGAGTTAGAAAATTCCCATTAAACCCGAATTGTTGCAATGAATCTAATAAATAGTTGTGGTTAACACTATCAAAGGCTTTCTCGGCGTCAATAGCTAGTACTGCTGCGTCGGGGTGATCTTTTAAATTATTGCTATCAGTGTTTTTAAAATAATCAATGGTCAATAATAATTGTCTGATTTTTGCAGCTGAGCTACGATTGGAAAGAAACCCTGCCTGATCTTTATGTATTAATTCTGCTAGCCCTTCTTGCAGTCTTTTCGCTAAAATAGAGGCAAATAGTTTATAATCGGTGTTTAGGAGGGCAATTGGTCTGTACGATTCTTTTTTATTTTTATCTTTTCCTGGCTTAAGAATAAGTATTGACTGTGACGCCAAAAAGTTAGGGGGAATTTGAGGGCTCTCCTTATAATAGATGTTAAATAATTTTGTTAGGTGTGGAAGAAAGGTTGATGCTAAATTTTTATAGATTTCGTTTGGGAGAAAGTCTGGGCCGGGGGTTTTATCTAGTTTTAGGTATTGTATAGCTTGATTTATTTCTGATTCTAGGATAGGGGAGTTAATTTTAAGATTAAGTTCAGGACTGATCTTTAATAAAGTCATACCTTCCCAGAATTTTTCCTGATTCTCTACCCAGACATTAGGGGAGGAGTAAATTGCTTTATAATAGTTATAAAAAGACTCAGAAATTTCTTCTGGTTGAGTTAGTAACTTCCCGCTATCTTGTATAGATTCAATTACTGTTGAACTTTTAGAATTTTTTATTAATTTTGCTAGTAACTTACCTGATTTGTTACCGAATTTGTATAACTGTGCTTGATATTTTAATTCTGACTGCGTTGTATGTGAAATTAGGAATGTGTCGCGTTCCTTCTTTACTTTGAGGTATCTATTCCAATTATCATTTGTGGGGGAATTTAAATATCTGTTGTATGCGTTTGTTACCGCTGCTGTTACTTCTCTCTCTTTTAATTTGATCTTTTTTTTTAATCTAGCAGAATAAGCAATTATCTCCCCTCTTAATACTGCTTTTGCAGCTTCCCAGACTAACGAAAAGTTTTCAACTGAATCTAAATTCAGTTGAAAATACTCCTCTATCTTAGACTTAAGCCAGTTCCTAAAATTCAAATTTTTATTTAGATGTTTTGGATATGAAAAACCTATTGCTTGTGTCTGATTATTTATATTTGGGATGTCTAACTGTATAGGGGCGTGATCGGAGATACAGATTTCGGATATTAAGGCTTTTGCTCCTGTTTTATATAGACTATCATTTATTAAAAATAAATCAATCCTCGATAGTGATTTAAAAGCTTTAGAATAACAAGTATATCGTCTAGTGTCCGGATTCTGAGATCTCCAGATATCTCTGAGTGCAAGAGTAGAAAGATTAAATTTAAATATTTTATTTTCTAAGTTATCTTTTTTTGTTTTTTGAAGGTGTATACCTCGCCTTAACCTGTCCAGTGGGTATTGGGGTGCCATGTTGAAGTCCCCTGCCATAATTAGATGTCCTTCTGTCACCTGTAAAATTTTAGTTTGGAGAGTATCCCAGAAGTTTGTGTCGATTATATTTGGTGCATATAAGTTGCAGATAGTGTATACCGTATTAGTGATTTTTAATTTGAGGATTAAATATCTGCTTTCTGGATCTTTAACAGTTAACATTATCTCATATTTTAAGTCTTTCCCTAATAAAATTGCCACTCGTTTTTTCCTCTTCACAGATGGAGTGAAGAATACTTCCGTGACCCATGAGGATTTTAACTTAGTAGACTCTTCAGTATTTAGATGAGTTTCTTGTAGAAGGGCAATGGTTGTATTAAGTTTTTTAAGATGTGTCAGTATTGTTTTGCGTTTTATAGGGGAAGTTATGCCTCCTACGTTCCATGAGGTAATTCTCATAGAATTTTTCATGTTATTTTATTAAACTTAGATAATATGAGAGTGATGGTCGGGAAGGAAGAGAGGGAGAGGGAAGAGAGAAAGAAGAGAAGAAAAAAGAAAGAAGAAAAAAGAAAGAAAAGAAAAAAAAAAAAAAATGTAATATATGTAAATAAGTATAAAGAGAAAAATTTGCAACATTCTGCCGCCCTGTCTTAGGAATTGACGAGACCCTGTGGCCTTTTGTGTTGTCAGCATTCTTTATAATTTCAAACTTAATCCTTAGGTTGTTTATCATCTTATCTCGTTATTGTTTTAATTCCATGCTCCGCAAGTTTCTTCTCTGCCTCTATTACTGAGTCAAAGAGAAAGGTGCGACCCTCAAGTATCAATTTAAGCTTGGCTGGATATATAACAGTAGCCTTCCATCCTGCATTAATCATTTGCCCACAGACTGGGGAGAGTTCCCTTCGTTTCCTAGATGTTTCAGCAGAGAAATCCTGGAAGAGCAAGACCCTAGTGTCATTATAAAGTATTGGTTGATTTTTGCGATAAGATTGTAAGTACAATTCTTTATCTTGATAATTAAGAAATCTTGCAATAATTGGTCTTGGTCTCACAGGACCCCCCGCGCTGTCAGCTAATCTCCCCAGTCTGTGGACTCTTTCAATGATAACTGGTACTTGGGGTGGGGGAATCTTTAGTAGTTGTGGTAATGTATAAGTCATTAACTTCATGAGGTCTTCAGATTGGTTAGACTCTGGGATGCCAATAATTCTTAAATTATTTCGTCTAGATCTATTTTCCAATTCATCCAGTTTATTTTGGATTTTAGTTAACTCATTCTGGGTACTTTCTAGCTTTGGTAAAACTATGTTTGTCACGTCCTCCAGGTCTGAAATCCTCTGTTCAGCTTCCTGGAGTCTATTGGAAAATTGTCTTACTTCCGATGTCAGGGTTGTTATATCTTGTTTAATTTCTAATTTTAGTGATTCAAATTTCGGAGTAATTGCCTCTAAGATGCTGGAGACTAGAAGTTGTGTTTCCTGGGTTGTTTTAGGGTTTTGGGTGATTGTGATGTTACTTTCAGAGTGAATTTCTGCTAAAGTTTCAATATGATTCTTATTTCTACGTTCCCTGTGTTTGTTTGTCATATCTGGTTTAGGTTTGTTTGTGACTGAGGGTGAGGTGATGAATTTGTCCATGTGGGTAGAAAAAAATAAGATGGAATGTTTAGTTCCAATATAGTGATGAAAGAGTGAGGAAAAAGTGTTTAGAGTGCTGGTGAAAATAAGGAAGGAAAAAAGAAAAGAGAAAAAAGACAAAAAGAGAACAAAGAGAAAAAAGAAAAAAAAGACGAGAAAAAAAAAAATTACAATGTGAAGTGTGATTTAATATATTTATGTGCTTAAGACCAGAGTATGGCACTTAATGAACTTCAGTTATAGATGTACTTTACTTGTTCTTATATCGCAATTAAACCTCTGATTTCCAGTGATGTGAATATTATATTATTCAACACCAATCTTAAGTTTGACTGATTCCTATATTAGAATATCTCTTTTATAAACTCAGCGATTAATGCTTAATTAGACTTAGTGGATTTAGAGATATTAACAGTTGAAGATGGTAAATAACAATTCAATAGTATCAGTGTTAACCTTTGATCTGTCTTTTCTAGTTCAAGACCTGCTCACTTTCTAAGGTTTATAAAGACCCTCACAGACTACAATAACAGAGAAGACATTAATTTGTAGCAGTCTTTATACCAAGCTATTGTTCAGGTTGTTAAAATCAAAACACTATCAGTATTTTAAGTTTCCCTTGTACTTGTACGTAGCTCCTGATAACGTACAGAGAATGTCAGCATTAGTTTTTGCTTCAAGGGTTGGACACACTTTAAAGGGACTATTATAAGGGTTAATAGATTCTTTTATAATAGCCCTTTGATCACTTAATTTATACAAAATATCAACCTATTGCCTGAATATCAAAGGGCTCCTAATTTGATACCTATCGTTTAACCCTTCCTATGTTGTATCCTTTACCACTTATAATAAATGACTGTATTTTGCCATTCACTATATTGATTCCAATATTTTATAAGTTATTGACTTCCCTTATGCTTATGAATCCTCTCTAGTCGGAATATCTATATATAAATAATAATTCTTCCTATACAATATACCAGAAAAAAAAAAAAAAAAAAAAAGTATTTTAGCTACTATATTCAAGAGGCTTCACTATTCCCCCTTTTAAACTTACAATTCGCTGCAACAAGAGAAGATTGCCATTTTTGTTAGTACAATTGTATCCCTGTAACTCACAACATTGTATCTTATTTTATCAGTAAAGGTAAACTCAGGCTACAAAGATCACATAAAATTACTAAATATAAAGAGAGCCTGTCAACTTGCAGCTGAAAGAAACTATAACATATGAGATAATCCCTTAATTTCCAAGGTGTAATTCAAAGAAGGGGAATATATATATCATAAGACACCAGATTCTAGCGTTTATCGTAAATTCAGGAGGTATATAAAGTTCTTATTTTCCTCTCCTGTTTATTAAGTCTTGTTGTTACAAACAGTTTTGCTGACAATTAGTCGTCCCCTATGCCTGGGGTGTAAGCTGTTTTCTGCTTTTTCCACTTTTTTCCTTTTTTTTTTCCCCCTGTTAGCGTATATACGATAGGTCTCAGCAATTAGCCACCGCCAATTCTAATGCTAGCAAGTGTTAAAGTCCCATCTTGTTTAAGATCAACATATAATATGTAGAGAAAAAGTCCAGCTTTGTCCCGCACTCACCTATCCAATGGCGATGAACTTTATCTTTAGCCCTGAGGTGGTAGATCAATGCGGTGGTTTTCTCCCTGGTTTGATTCTTCTCCTGCAGGATTCAATGACTGACGTTTGAGCTAACGCTGCCCAGGCTCCTGCCACTCCGGTTGACCCGCTCTGCTACTCACTCCATTCCTGCGGCCGCACAGGCAGCCGAGTCAGCGTTCCCCGCAGCTGAGCCAGAAGGAGACCGACGGCCACACAGGAGGCTCCGTCACGAAGATACACCGGACACAGCCCTCTGCCTGTTCCCCACACGCAGCACCGGTGGGTGGGGAGGGCAGTCTGGAACTCAATCTCAGTGAGAGGCTCCCAGGTAAGCAGACCGCAGAGGGGAAAAGAAAAATGCTGGGATGGACACAATCAGCTTCACGTATTCACCTCGTTGCACCAGCACGGTAAGGACTACAGCTGAGGTAGTCTCTCCTTGATTGCAATTTCTCAGGTGTCTCAAGGTGTCCGCATCTCCCTAATCGCAGCAGCGGTGGCTAGGAAAAGCACAATCAACAGTGAGCTTCCCAGCTGGAGCCTGATTTCTCCTGCACGATGTTAACTAGGGCAATGTCTTTTTAGATTTTAGTCATTGGGGTGAGTGCGGGAATTATCCTGTGTTTTCTGTCAATTTTTAATTTTTAGTGCCGATAACCCTGGCTGTCCACCCCTCTCTCCTATCCAGAGTGAGGGGGGAGAAAACAGTTCTTTCTTTACCCTTTAAGGAGCTTGTACATACAGCCAGCTAAGTCCAGCTCCGGGTAGTAAAAAATCTTATTCAGCAAAGCTGGAACATACGCTGTTGAGGAATAGCCAGGGTGTAATTAATGACTGGCTGCAAGTTTTGAGAGAACCCAGGAGTGAGTTGTTCTCTTCCCAATACAAGGTGAGCTCCTGGCGCGAACAACCGCCTCTGGAGAAACTGCAGGGGAGCGAAGCCTCGTCAAGTCCTTCTTTTGACCCATTTTGCCAAAGGAAAGGAAGTTGCCTAATAATTATGCACACCTGATATAGGGTGTTGATGTCATTAGACCACACCCCTTCTCATTACAGAGATGCACATCACCTAATATGCTTAATTGGTAGTAGGCTTTCGAGCCTATACAGCTTGGATTAAGACAACATGCATAAAGAGGATGATGTGGTCAAAATACTCATTTGCCTAATAATTCTACACTCCCATGTATACATGACATTTTGATGTCTAACTGGCATCTTTTTCAAATGTCCCCAAAAAGTAAAAAAGTGAATCCTAATAGGTAACACCAGCTATGTGGTGTTCCCCATGAGAGCATAAAGAATACTGGCTATGTGTGCTTTATATATACTGCTGTTAGCACTTGACATCGAGGCTGTGCTCAGGTGTGTATAATCAGTTCCGCGCCATGTCAATTGATGCTATTCCCACCCACAAAGCTTCTCATGTATTAGGCTATTGTGTATATTGTCGCATGGCTAATTTGCATAATTGTGGGAGCTCCTTTGTTGGCGTGTCGTGGCCAATCAGCTGACTTCGGTTTCCAGCGTCAGAGAATACGCCCACTTGTCATGGGCCGAATCAGAATTCCCCTGTTAGAAATCCGCTGTTCAGTGTCTCTTGATGACCGATGCTTCTGGTACAACCATACCGCATACTTCACATGGAGTCGCATCCCCTAGTCATCAAATGCCATATTTGTGAGAACACCCACGGCTCCGTCCGTGAGAAGCAGCATCTGTTCAAAACTTCCGGTCCTGCAATGTAGTACACATTTGCTCCTTATCATAGTCGCAAATGCCCCACCTCTTGCGAGTACATCACCGGTACTATACCATTTCTGAGGACAATTTCCGATCCGAAAATGTGACTGTAGGGTGTAATACACATTAGATCTTGATGTGTTATGAATCACATATGCCCCACATATTGCGGGTACACCGCTGACAGAACACTGTGGCTCCCATCAAAAGTTAGTAAAGGGTTAATCTTCCACGGAATGCACAATATAGCAGCAGTATGTGGGGGGTGCGTTACTTTTAGATAGAGATGTATAGCTAGTATACAGCAACACATAAGCCAGAGAGCGAAAGTGAAAAAAATAATAAAGATAGAAAAAAGTTAAAAACATAGTAGGAGCTGGGTCCATGAGCAAGTCCCATATCATATAGTTGTATAATAGTCCCACAGTAGAGATGATGACATTGGTGATTGAATGGGAATATTTTATCCAATAAATGGCCCAAAGTCCAATTTTATGTTGAGACCCTTAGGAGACACTGTATCCAACATGTAGATCCACCTGGACTCCAATCTTAATAACATTTTATTTCGGTCTCCCCCCCTTTTATGGGCAGGTAGGTGATCAATGATCATACATCGTAAGCTGGAAATGCTGTGTTTATGTGTGGCGAAGTGCCTGGCAACTGGGAGGTCTGATGTTCCTTCTCTCAGCGCCTCCCTGATGGAACACCTATGATTAGCCATTCTGTCTTTGAACGGGGAGGTCGTTTTCCCTACATAGACTAAAGAACAGGGGCAAAACAACAAGTAAATGACAAATGAGCTGTTGCAGTTTAGTCGGTGACGAATAGTATATCGCTTGTTCTTATGTGGATGTTGAAAAGAATCACCAGTTTGCATTGCATTACAGTTAACACAATCACCACATTTATAACACCCATTTTTACGAGATTTCAGCCATGTATCCATTTGAGGTAAACTTTTAGGGTCATTCTTCACAAGTAGATCCTTTAAATTTCTAGCCAGTCTATATACCACTCTTGGTGTTTGTGATTTCCATGATGCTAGACCTTTATCCGTTTCAAGTAAATCCCATCTTTTATGGACTGAGTCTTTTATAGTGTCATGTAGTGGAGAAAATGTGGTGATGAAGTTTAATCTTTCTGTAGTCACATGGTTACTTTTTTTTGTCTTTAAAAGTAATTCTTGGTTACACTTATGGAGTTTCTGTCTTGCCATATCGATGTCCTTTTTGTCATAGTGCCTTGCCTCCAGTTTCTTACACATAGCATCTAGTTGTTCACTACAGATTTCTGGTTCGGAATTATTTCTAATGACTCGCGTGAGTTGAGAGGAGATAATGCCTAACTTCTGATGTTGGGGGTGGTAACTGGAGGCTAATAGTATAGAATTTCTATCAGTGCTCTAAGGCCTAGATTTAGAGTTTGGCGGTAGCCGTGAAAACCAGCGTTAGAGGCTCCTAACGCTGGTTTTGGGCTACCGCCGATATTTGGAGTCAGTCAGGAAAGGGTCTAACGCTCACTTTTCAGCCGCGACTTTTCCATACCGCAGATCCCCTTACGTCAATTGCGTATCCTATCTTTTCAATGGGATCTTTCTAACTCCGGTATTTAGAGTTGTGTCTGAAGTGAGCGTTAGAAATCTAACGACAAAACTCCAGCCGCAGAAAAAAGTCAGTAGTTAAGAGCTTTCTGGGCTAACGCCGGTTCATAAAGCTCTTAACTACTGTACTCTAAAGTACACTAACACCCATAAACTACCTATGTACCCCTAAACCGAGCCCCCCCCCCCACATCGCCGACACTCGATTAAAATTTTTTAACCCCTAATCTGCCGACCGCCACCTACGTTATCCTTATGTACCTCTAATCTGCTGCCCCTAACACAGCTGACCCCTATATTATATTTATTAACCCCTAACCTGCCCCCCTCAACGTCGCCGCCAGCTACCTACACTTATTAACCCCTAATCTGCCGTCCGCAATCCGCCACCAGCTACATTATAGCTATGTACCCCTAATCTGCTGCCCCTAACACCGCCGACCCCTATATTATATTTATTAACCCCTAACCTGCCCCCCACAAAGTCGCCTCCAACTGCCTACACTTATTAACCCCTAATCTGCCGAGCGGATCTCACCGCTACTATAATAAAGTTATTGACCCCTAATCCGCCTCACTCCCGCCTCAATAACCCTATAATAAATAGTATTAACCCCTAATCTGCCCTCCCTAACATCGCCGACACCTAACTTCAAGTATTAACCCCTAATCTGCCGATCGGAGCTCACTGCTACTCTAATACATTTTTTAACCCCTAAAGCTAATTTTAACCCTAACACCCCCCTAAGTTAAATATAATTTTATTCTAACTAAATAAATTAACTCTTATTAAATAAATTATTCCTATTTAAAGCTAAATACTTACCTGTAAAATAAACCCTAATATAGCTACAACATAAATTATAATTATATTATAGCTATTTTAGGATTAATATTTATTTTACAGGCAACTTTGTATTTATTTTAACCAGGTACAATAGCTATTAAATAGTTAAGAACTATTTAATAGCTAAAATAGTTAAAATAATTACAAAATTACCTGTAAAATAAATCCTAACCTAAGTTACAATTAAACCTAACACTACACTATCACTAAATTAATTAAACTACCTACAATTATCTACAATTAAACCTAACACTACACTATCAATAAATTAATTAAATACAATACCTACAATTATCTACAATTAAACCTAACACTACACTATCAATAAAGTATTTAAATAAAATATCTACAAATAACTACAATGAAATAAACTAACTAAAGTACAAAAAATAAAAAAGAACTAAGTTACAAAAAATAAAAAAATATTTACAAACATTAGAAAAATATTATAACAATTTTAAACTAATTACACCTACTCTAAGCCCCATAATAAAATAACAAAGCCCCCCCAAAATAAAAAAATGCCCTACCCTATTCTAAATTACAAAAGTTCAAAGCTCTTTTACCTTACCAGCCCTGAACAGGGCCCTTTGCGGGGCATGCCCCAAAGAATTCAGCTCTTTTGCCTGTAAAAAGAAACATACAATACCCCCCCCCAACATTACAACCCACCACCCACATACCCCTAATCTAACCCAAACCCCCCTTAAATAAACCTAACACTAAGCCCCTGAAGATATTCCTACCTTATCTTCACCCTGCCAGGTTCACCGATCCGTCCTCGGAAGTCTTGATCCAAGCCCAAGCGGGGGGCTGAAGAGTGACGTCCATCCTCGGGCTGAAGTCTGGATCCAAGCGGCGACTGAAGAAATCCATCCTCGGGCTGAAGTCGGAAGTCCTTCATCTGGATGAAGTCTTCTATCAAGCCACATCTTCAATCTTCTTTCTTCTGGAGCGGAGCGGAACCATCTTCTTCCAAGCCGACGCGGAACATCCTCTTCAACCGATGACTAGACGATGAATGACGGTTCCTTTAAATGACGTCATCCAAGATGGTGTCCCTTGATTTCCGATTGGCTGATAGTATTCTATCAGCCAATCGGAATTAAGGTAGGAAAATTCTGATTGGCTGATGGAATCAGCCAATCAGAATCAAGTTCAATCCGATTGGCTGATCCAATCAGCCAATCAGATTGAGCTCGCATTCTATTGGCTGATCGGAACAGCCAATAGAATGCGAGCTCAATCTGATTGGCTGATTGGATCAGCCAATCGGATTGAACTTGATTCTGATTGGCTGATTCCATCAGCCAATCAGAATATTCCTACCTTAATTCCGATTGGCTGATAGAATCCTATCAGCCAATCGGAATTAGAGGGACGCCATCTTGGATGACGTCATTTAAAAGAACCGTCATTCGTCGTCTAGTCGTCGGTTGAAGAGGATGTTCCACGTCGGCTTGGAAGAAGATGGTTCCGCTCCGCTCCATAAGAAAGAAGATTGAAGATGCGGCTTGATAGAAGACTTCATCCAGATGATGGACTTCCGACTTCAGCCCGAGGATGGATTTCTTCAGTCGCCGCTTGGATCCAGACTTCAGCCCGAGGATGGACGTCACTCTTCAGCCCCCCGCTTGGGCTTGGATCAACACTTCCGAGGCTTGGATCAAGACTTCCGAGGACGGATCGGTGAACCTGGCAGGGTGAAGATAAGGTAGGAAGATCTTCAGGGGCTTAGTGTTAGGTTTATTTAAGGGGGGTTTGGGTTAGATTAGGGGTATGTGGGTGGTGGGTTGTAATGTTGGGGGGGGGTATTGTATGTTTCTTTTTACAGGCAAAAGAGCTGAATTCTTTGGGGCATGCCCCGCAAAGAGCCCTGTTCAGGGCTGGTAAGGTAAAAGAGCTTTGAACTTTTGTAATTTAGAATAGGGTAGGGCATTTTTTTATTTTGGGGGGCTTTGTTATTTTATTAGGGGGCTTAGAGTAGGTGTAATTAGTTTAAAATTGTTGTAATATTTTTCTAATGTTTGTAAATATTTTTTTATTTTTTGTAACTTAGTTCTTTTTTATTTTTTGTACTTTAGTTAGTTTATTTCATTGTATTTATTTGTAGATATTGTATTTAAATAATTTATTGATAGTGTAGTGTTAGGTTTAATTGTAGATAATTGTTGGTATTTTATTTAATTAATTTATTGATAGTGTAGTGTTAGGTTTAATTGTAACGTAGGTTAGGATTTATTTTAAAGGTAATTTTGTAATTATTTTAACTATTTTAGCTATTAAATAGTTCTTAACTATTTAATAGCTATTGTACCTGGTTAAAATAAATACAAAGTTACCTGTAAAATAAATATAAATCCTAAAATAGCTATAATATAATTATAATTTATATTGTAGCTATATTAGGGTTTATTTTACAGGTAAGTATTTAGCTTTAAATAGGAATAATTTATTTAATAAGAGTTAATTTATTTCGTTAGATTTAAATTATATTTAAGTTAGGGGGGTGTTAGTGTTAGGGTTAGACTTAGCTTTAGGGGTTAATACATTTATTAGAATAGCGGTGAGCTCCAGTCGGCAGATTAGGGGTTAATGTTTGATGTTAGGTGTCGGCGATGTTAGGGAGGGCAGATTAGGGGTTAATACTATTTATTATAGGGTTAGTGAGGAGGATTAGGGGTTAATAACTTTATTATAATAGCGGTGCGGTCCGGTCGGCAGATTAGGGGTTAATAAGTGTAGGCAGGTGGAGGCGACATTGTGGGGGGCAGATTAGGGGTTAATAAATATAATATAGTGGTCGGCGGTGTTAGGGGCAGCAGATTAGGGGTACATAGGGATAATGTAAGTAGCAGCGGTTTACGGAGCGGCAGATTAGGGGTTAAAAATAATATGCAGGGGTCAGCGATAGCGGGGGCGGCAGAATAGGGGTTAATAAGTGTAAGGAGGTTTGACTTATTCACATAAGAATCGGCTATAGTTATATAAATGTTAATAATCTGTTTGATACAGTAGATTGTATGTTTTTAATCCTCTATTACAATAGTCCTCTGGTGTGTTCACACTCCACAGAGTGAATATACGTATATAAGTATGCAGATTATAACAGGGTCAGGTCAGTCTCGGTCATATATACATTCATATTCCATTCACTTAAGTATATCCATTTATATGTAATTGACCGGTTCCGGTCCACAGAGAGAGCAAGTATAACGGGAGTTAGAGCAATATATATTCAAAATCACAAACAGGAACCAAGCCTGCATAGCATAATTTCCTTTTCCACTCATCGCTGCTTCTCTCCTCCTTGGCAACGCTGACCTGACTCTTGCCTGCTCTGTCGGCACTATGTGCATTCAGGATCCTGTTGATTTCCGCTTTCCACGTAGAGTTCAACCCGGGTATCAGGTGCTGTAAGTAACTGAATGAAGAACAATTCACCCGGGGAGCTCTTTAAAAATCCAAATACTTTATTTCCATTTGTGTAAAAACATTTGCGGCAGCATAAAGACAAATTGTGTATCTGCCTTACACTTTCATTTCCACCAACGGTAGCGCCAAGGGGTCAGCTGACGTGTTTCGGCAAATCGCCGTAGTCCAAGCTGTATGACCCACTATTACACACCCCCGTTTATTTAAAACAGTGATTCACCTCTGATTGGTTGCTTAAAAACATGACGCTACTCTTTCATTTCATTGATACATTTTCTCTAACTTGAAACAATTATTGTATCGTTTCTATCACAATGCGTGTTATATCAAAACAATGTTTGCAATATTCATACATGTCTGCCATTTTTAATCTACTCTAACTTCAACTACTCATTAAATCATTGATTTTTTATTCAAACAACTATTTCCGTACATTTGTTACATGAATTTTATTTCCTTATCTGTTCGGGTACATTTTTTTCCCTGCTTTATTTCAATTGTAATCAATATTGATATTAATATCATTTTTTGTTGACTGTACACTACTATTGGAACTGGCACTTTTTCTCATATTTATCTGTATTTTTCTATGTTTTTCTTACCGGTATATCCTTTACCTTATTAACCCTTTGCGTACTGAATTATGGATAGAGAATTAATTTCCTTAAAATTCTATAGTAAATATTGCATTTATATATTCCTTTTTATTATTGCAATGTATGGCTGGCTCTCTGCTCTACATCACCTATCTATTCCCAGAAATTTATAACATCTGACTCCAAGTTTAACCCTTTTGGGATTCTGGTCTGTAGTTTTATCATCCAGAATATTTCCTGCTTCGATAGTAGGTAATTCATATCACCCCCTCTTTTTGGTAGTCTTACCCTCTGTATAATTGTCCACCCCAGAGTGTTAGGACTCTTATTATGTTTTCTAAGAAAATGTTCAACAAGGGGGGTAGTCATTTTGCCTGCTTTAATGTTGGTTACATGTTCCCTAATATGGCTCCTTACCTCACGGGTAGTTAACCCTGTGTATTGGATGTTACATGTTTTGCAGGTTAGAAGGTATATACAATTTGTTGCCCTACAGTTTAGGCACTCTCTGTGATTATACACTTTACCAGTGGCTTCACTCCTGAACTGATTCCCTGGGATAAGGTACTCACATGCTGTACATGTGTGATTGCTGCAGGGATAGACCCCCACACAGGTTAGCCAAGAACTCACACTTTCCCTGTTTTCCTGTAACTTTGTTGGTGCTATTACATTTCCTATGGTCTTAGCTTTTCTATAAGAGAATTGGCAACCTTTCTTAGCAATGTTTGCTAGGCTATCATCTGCACTCAATATGGACAGATTTTGTCTAATAATTTCACACACAGTGTGATATTGGTCACTGTAATCAGTCACAAAGAACATGCCTTGATCAGATTTCTGATTCACACTTTTTATAGGTTTATTTTTCAAAAAGGTTTCCCTTTCAATTTTCTCTATGTCTCTCCTGGTATTTGTCACCATTTTCTTGTTATATCCTCTTTCTGCCAGTCTTTTCTCTAGATTTTCTGCCTGTTTGTTGTATTCACTTAGATCTGTACAATTGCGCCTTAACCTCACAAATTGGCCTTTAGTAATAGCTTTAAAGATGCCCTTTGGATGGCAACTGTTTGTGTGGAGTACCGTATTCCCTGAAATGGGCTTCCTGAATATTGTACTCATTATTCCTTTTTCCACTGTTCCTGTGATCTTAATATCTAAGTATTCCATGCTACTTTCTTCGTATTGATACGTGAAACTTATACCTAGACTAAAAGCACTATACACGTCCATAAAACATGACAAGGGTCTACAAGTGATTGAATTCTTCTTGAGGAGATCAGGCAAATACAGCAGTACTCACATAAGCTTTATAGTGGAAATAACTAAATTTTTACTGACACACAACTATTTTTTGTTTGAGGGCACCTACTACCTCCAGAGGTGTGGAACAGCTATGGGGGCAAAATTTGCCCCCTCGTACGCCAACCTGTTCATGGGTTGGTGGGAGCTGTTCCACATCTTTGGAGGGTGTGGAACCCAAAAACAACACATCAAATTTTATAGAAGATTCATAGATGACCTGATTATTATTTGGGAAGGAAATAAAGAGTCAGCTAAAGTATTTGTGGATGAACTAAACAACAATAGTCTAGGTATTAGTTTCACATATCAATATGAAGAAAGTAGCGTGGAATACTTAGATATTAAGATCACAGGAACAGTGGAAAAAGGAATAATGAGTACAATATTCAGGAAGCCCATTTCAGGGAATTCGGTACTCCACACAAACAGTTGTCATCCAAAGAGCATCTTTAAAGCTATTACTAAAGGCCAATTTGTGAGGTTAAGGCGCAATTGTACAGATCTAAGTGAATACAACAAACAGGCAGAAAATCTAGAGAAAAGACTGGCAGAAAGAGGATATAACAAGAAAATGGTGACAAATACCAGGAGAGACATAGAGAAAATTGAAAGGGAAACCTTTTTGAAAAATAAACCTATAAAAAGTGTGAATCAGAAATCTGATCAAGGCATGTTCTTTGTGACTGATTACAGTGACCAATATCACACTGTGTGTGAAATTATTAGACAAAATCTGTCCATATTGAGTGCAGATGATAGCCTAGCAAGGTTGCCAATTCTCTTATAGAAAAGCTAAGACCATAAGAAATGTAATAGCACCAACAAAGTTACAGGAAAACAGGGAAAGTGTGAGTTCTTGGCTAACCTGTGTGGGGGTCTATCCCTGCAGCAATCACACATGTACAGCATGTGAGTACCTTATCCCAGGGAATCAGTTCAGGAGTGAAGCCACTGGTAAAGTGTATAATCACAGAGAGTGCCTAAACTGTAGGGCAACAAATTTTTAATTTTAACCTGCAAAACATGTAACATCCAATACACAGGGTTAACTACCCGTGAGGTAAGGAGCCGTATTAGGGAACATGTAACCAACATTAAAGCAGGCAAAATGACTACCCCCCTTGTTGAACATTTTCTTAGAAAACATAATAAGAGTCCTAACACTCTGGGGTGGACAATTATACAGAGGGTAAGACTACCAAAAAGAGGGGGTGATATGAATTACCTACTATCGAAGCAGGAAATATTCTGGATGATAAAACTACAGACCAGAATCCCAAAAGGGTTAAACTTGGAGCCAGATGTTATAAATTTCTGGGAATAGATAGGTGATGTAGAGCAGAGAGCCAGCCATACATTGCAATAATAAAAAGGAATATATAAATGCAATATTTACTATAGAATTTTAAGGAAATTAATTCTCTATCCATAATTCAGTACGCAAGGGGTTAATAAGGTAAAGGATATACCGGTAAGAAAAACATAGAAAAATACAGATAAATATGAGAAAAAGTGCCAGTTCCAATAGTAGTGTACAGTCAACAAAAAATGATATTAATATCAATATTGATTACAATTGAAATAAAGCAGGGAAAAAATGTACCCGAACAGATAAGGAAATAAAATTCATGTAACAAATGTACGGAAATAGTTGTTTGAATAAAAAATCAATGATTTAATGAGTAGTTGAAGTTAGAGTAGATTAAAAATGGCAGACATGTATGAATATTGCAAACATTGCTTTGATATAACACGCATTGTGATAGAAACGATACAATAATTGTTTCAAGTTAGAGAAAATGTATCAATGAAATGAAAGAGTAGCATCATGTTTTTAAGCAACCAATCAGAGGTGAATCACTGTTTTAAATAAACGGGGGTGTGTAATAGTGGGTAATACAGCTTGGACTACGGCGATTTGCCGAAACGCGTCAGCTGACCCCTTGGCGCTACCGTTGGTGGAAATGAAAGTGTAAGGCAGATACACAATTTGTCTTTATGCTGCCGCAAATGTTTTTACACAAATGGAAATAAAGTATTTGGATTTTTAAAGAGCTCCCTGGGTGAATTGTTCTTTATTCAGTTAATAAGTGTAAGGTTAGGGGTGTTTAGACTCGGGGTACATGTTAGGGTGTTAGGTGCAGACGTAGGAAGTGTTTCCCCATAGCAAACAATGGGGCTGCGTTAGGAGCTGAACGCGGCTTTTTTGCAGGTGTTAGGTTTTTTTTCAGCTTAAACAGCCCCATTGTTTCCTATGGGGGAATCGTGCACGAGCACGTTTTTGAGGCTGGCCGCGTCCGTAAGCAACTCTGGTATCGAGAGTTGAAGTTGCGTTAAATATGCTCTACGCTCCTTTCTTGGAGCCTAACGCAGCCATTCTGTGGACTCTCAATACCAGAGTTATTTTAAAGGTGCGGCCAGAAAAAAGCCAGCGTTAGCTACGCGGGTCGTTACCGACAAAACTCTAAATCTAGCCGTTAGTGTATAAAGATGTACCAAATCTGATATGTTGTTCTGTCCTAACTTTAAATATTTTAAGGTCAAGGAAATGTATTTGTTCATGGTCATATTCCATTTTAAATTGGATCGTAATATCAATTTGATTTAAATGTTCAACCCATAGTTTCAATTCTGTTGCATTACCATGCCAAATTAAAAATAAATCATCTATGTATCTGGTATACATCAGAATATTAGGATGAGTGTAAGGTTGCATAATTTGACATTCATACCAAAGCATGAAAATATTTGCATAGACAGGGGCCATGTTCGAGCCCATGGCCGTCCCTGCTATCTGCAAATAAAATTTGTTGTAAAAAAAAAAATTATTTTTAGTTAAACAATGTTCCATTAATTCCAAAAGGAACTCCAATGGAGGACCATTATAATGAGGATTCCCCGCGACCATGGACCGGACAGCCTCCAGGCCATCCGAATGAGGGATGACAGTATAGAGGCCGTCAACATCCATGGTCACGAGGATATCCCCATCTGTCAGTGTCTGAAAGGCATGTAACTTACGTATCATGGCAGTGGCGTCCTGTAAGTATGACTGAGAGTTGGTGACTATGGGTTGGAGATGATAATCAATGTATTTTGCTAGTCCAGAACAAATAGAGTCCCTGGCCAACACAATTGGTCGTCCAGGTGGATGTACAAGTGATTTATGGATTTTGGGTAATAAATATAATATTGGGATTTTGGGATAATCTATAGAAAGAAAATCCCCCTCTTGTGTAGTTAAAAAAAACATATTTAATCCAAAATCAATAGTTTTATCAACCAATTTTTTAAAAGGACAAGGTAGGATTGAAAGATAATTTTTTATAAATTGAGGTGTCAGACAGTTGACGCTGTGCTTCCAGTTTATAATCCTCAGAATTTTGAATCACGATAGCACCTCCTTATTGGCAGGGTGTATGGTGATTGTAGGGTCACGCATCAAAGTGTCAAGAGCCACTTGTTCAGCTTTAGTGATATTCAGGTAGAAGGGTTTAATATTCTTTTTACAGTCTGTCCTAACCATCCTTCTAAACCTGCGCATAGAAGAATTCGTAGTCGGTGGGTCAAAATTAGATGTTTTTTTAAATTTATGGTTATAGTCAGTCTTATACTGATCTTTAAAGAATTCTTTGATGTTTAACTGTCTTTGAAAACAATAGATGTCAACTTCAGTCTGGAAATTATCAGGTTTAGGTGTAGGGATGAAAGATAGACCCTTATTGAGTACTTTATTTTCATCAGATGATAAAGGTCTAATGCTCAAATTGTATACTATATTGGTTTCTTGTGGGTAACTTTTCTCTTTGTTCCCCCCTCATCTGATATGCCACCTTCCAAGTTTTTTAACTGACTATGTGTGAAAGTATTTTTATTTGCAGATCTAGTAGTGACGGATCCCCCTTGTGATTGTGTGGACCCTGTTTTTGCTCTGGTAGAGCTGGTATCACTACCTGAACTCTTACAGCTACTGGTATCAATGGAGTCAACAGTATTCTTAATAGCTCTTATGTAAGTGTGTCGTCTGGGGTTATGTTCTCTGCGTTTGTCATCATTACCATAAAGCCATTTAAAAATCCTTTTCTCTCTATAGTCAGTTTCTACTGTGGATCATTTTCTGTTTTTAAAGGCTAATAGATCACTATTGTATTTTTTTATTATTGTATCCAACTTTGTGATCTACTGTGGGACTATTATACAACTATATGATATGGGACTTGCTCATGGACCCAGCTCCTACTATGTTTTTAACTTTTTTCTATCTTTATTATTTTTTTCACTTTCGCTCTCTGGCTTATGTGTTGCTGTATACTAGCTATACATCTCTAGCTAAAAGTAACGCACCCCCCACATACTGCTGCTATATTGTGCATTCCGTGGAAGATTAACCCTTTACTAACTTTTGATGGGAGCCACAGTGTTCTGTCAGCGGTGTACCCGCAATATGTGGGGCATATGTGATTCATAACACATCAAGATCTAATGTGTATTACACCCTATAGTCACATTTTTGGATCGGAAATTGTCCTCAGAAATGGTATAGTACCGGTGATGTACCCGCAAGAGGTGGGGCATTTGCGACTATGATAAGGAGCAGTTTTGAACAGATGCTGCTTCTCACGGACGGAGCCGTGGGTGTTCTCACAAATATGACATTTGATGACTAGGGGATGAGACTCCATGTGAAGTATACGGTATGGTTGTACCAGAAGCATTGGTCATCAAGAGACACTGAACAGCGGATTTCTACGACATGCCAACAAAGGAACTCCCACAATTATGTAAATTAGCCACGCAGCAATATACACAATAGCCTAACACATGAGAAGCTTTGTGGGTGGGAATAGCATCAATTGATATGGCGCGGAACTGATCATACACACCTGAGCACAGCCTCAATGTCAAGTGCTAACAGCAGTATATATAAAGCACACATAGCCAGTATTCTTTATGCTCTCATGGGGAACACCACATAGCTGGTGTTACCAATTCGGATTCACATTTTTACTTTTTGGGGACATTTGAAAAAGATGCCAGTTAGGCATGGAAACGTCATGTATATCCCTATGTTTTAACACGTTTTTGTACCATTAAAAGTTATTTTTTATACTACAAGACCAGTGAGTGCTGCCTTTCCTGCTGAGTAAATACTTTTTGACACTGCACCCTTGCAGTTGCTACTTAAATACTGTGTGCATTCCTATACAGGACTTTGCTTATATATATATATATATATATAAATATATATATATACATACATATACACACATATACATATATATATATATATATATATATATATATATATATATATATATATATATATATATACAGATTAGCTCTGTTTCTTTGCACAGGAATCAAGCTAAAAAAGGATCAAATAAATAAGGATATTTGAGTTATTTCAGGAGTTTTTCAGAGTTATTCAGGGTTATTCATGGTTATTCATAAGTAAAGAATACTTATATTTTACTTATTATTAAAGTGTTCCATAGTTTAAAATGTCTCAGATACAGTGCAATGGGTGCTTTGCACTTTTTTTTGGAGATTTAGGGGCTGTCCTGTTTGTAAGCAGTTTTCCCTCTTAAGGGAAGAAATAGCTAAACTTCAAGCTAAGGTAAGTAACATACCTGTTACCTCTACAAAGCTGCCTCATAAAGAAGCCCCTCTACCCCAGAGATCAGCAAGGTGAGGAAGATGGATCACTGTAGGCTCTGGAAGAATTAGAACAGTAGACCAGAAGCATTGCCCACAACCTCTGCCATTCCAAAGCTCCTATGCTGCTCTTGCCGAACACACTTGTGATGAGGAAATTTCTGTTTCTGAGCCCTCTGAAGCTATAACAGGTAATTTACATCTATTGGTACCTGATTCTCCAGGTAACATAACACAGGAAAGAACTGCAGATGTGTTTTTGAGGAAAAGACTGTTAGTGGATGACTATTTTGAGGAATGTTTATTTAGGTGAAAGTAAAGGAGAAGCAAGGGAGGTTAGATGTCTTCCAGGAGCTACTGCTCACAGGGATAAGAATCGTATTTTGAGAATTGTTAAAACAGCAGGAAAGGGAAGTGAGTTAGATGTGATTGTTCTTTTAGGAACAAATGATCTGGCTAGTAATCATGATGCTGCTGTTCAGAAAGAGTTTTGTGACCTAGGTAATCATTTAGAGAATGTGGCATCAACTCTATCATTTTCTGCTATTTTACCTGTGTATGGCCAGGAAGCAGGAAAGATGGAGCGGATAACAACATCTAATTCTTGGTAAATGGTGCAGGGAACGAGGATTTGTTTTTTTTTTGGCCATTATAGCTCTGTTTGGAAAGATACTAGGTTATTTAGGAGAGATGGCTTGAATTTGGATGTTAAAGGAACAGAGTATCTGGGAGAGGAGTTCAAATACTTTATTAGAAATCATTTAAACTAATAAAGGGGGGGGGGGGAATTTTAATATTTCCACCTGCTCCCCATAGCATGCCAAAGCAGTTAGTCCAAGTAACAATTCTAGAAAATCTAGTAGAAATTGTTTTCGTGCCATGAGCACAAATGCTCGCAGCTTAGGAAATAAATTACCTGAACTCATTTCAATAATGACTACGGACAACTTGGATTTAGTAGCTATAACAGAAAAATGGTACAATGATTTGCATGACTGGGACATAGTCATACCTGGATACAGGTTATTTAAAAAGAACAGAGTAGGAAAGAAAGGTGGAGGAGTTGCTCTGTAGGTAAATGAAAATATAAAGGTTACTGAAATTGTAGGAACAAATGACGAGGTGGAAAGTATTTGGGTGACTTTGGAAATTGGAGATAAAAATGTGTTTAGAATAGGGGTTGTATATAGGCCTCCATTGCAGGATGAAAAACTGGACAATCTGTTATTGGAAGAAATAACCAAAATGACCATGAAGGGTAATGTTATAGTACTGGGGGACTTTAATTTGCCATATATAGACTGGAAGATTCCTTCTGCTAGATCAGCTAGAAGCAGGTATATTCTTGAATCTCTGCTAGGGGAATCACTTGAGCAATTAGTTAAGGAACCAACTCGTAAGTAAGCTATATTAAATCTAATACTTACAAACAGTGATACAGTTTCAGATGTGTCTGTAGGTGAGAACTTAGGATCCAGTGATCATCAACCTGTTTGGTTTAGTATTCATATGCAGGAACTGTCCACCTAGACTAAAACAAAAGTTGTAGACTTATTAAAGGGGTTCAAGAACAGTGGGAATTTGTGAAAGGTGCCATTTTAGATGCAACCACACACTGTATTAGACATGTCTGTAAAAGTAAAAGAAAGCGGAAACCGGTTTGGTTTTCCAAAGAAGTAGCACATGCTGTAAAGACAAAAAAGATAGCTTATAAAAATTACAGACACACACAAGCAGATGATATGAAAATATGGAGACTCCAACAAAAAAAGACTAAGCAGTGAATTAGGAAGTTTAAAGCTCATGCAGAAGAGAAGATGGCACAGTCAGTAAAACATGGGGACAAAACATTCTTTAGATATATCAGTGAAAGAAGAAAAAATAAGGTAGGAATAGTAAAATTGAAATCAGTTGATGGTAGATTAATAGAAGGAGATAAGCAGGTTGCAGACTGTCTCAATGATTACTTCTGTTTTCACAAAAGATTGTGAAGATAGAATGTCTACATTAAGGGATGCTTCGAAAAATAGAAACAAGCTTAACAGTAATCTTTTTACAGAGGATGAGGTTTTGTTAGCATTATCAAAAATAGATGTTAAAAAGGCAGTGGGTCCTGATAATATTCATCCAAGGGTTTTAAAAGAGCTTCGGTCAGTGCTAACTGTCCCATTAACTGATTTGTTTAATCAGTCACTATTAACAGGAGCTGTCCCAAATGATTGGAGAATAGCAAATGTAATACCTCTTCATAAAAAGGGCAGTAGAGAAGAATCTGGTAACTACAGGCCAGTTAGTTTAACTTCAGTAGTAAGGAAATTAATGGAAAGCCTCTTAAAAGAAAGAATTATGACTTACATAAAGACAAACAATTTAGAGGACCAAAATCAGCATGGTTTTACTTCAGGGAGATAATGTCAGACTAATCTAATTGACTTCTTTGATTATGTAAAAAAATTATTAGACAAGGGTGGAGCAGTTGATGTAGCATATCAGTGGCGCGATCCGATATATGGCGCAGGTTTCGACGCAAGCGTGGAAACCTGTGCCACCCGTAGTTTCAGCTTGCACATCGAGCTATCTCATATACGGCGCCAGCTTTTGCTAAAGTGCCGTAAGTCGGACAAACTAGCAATGTCCAGAAATCTGCGTAAGTACAAATTTCTGGAGTCGCCAGTGATTTACGGCACTTTAGAAACTGCGGCCGCCTACTGACTAAAGTATAAAATATCCCGTAACTGTCTAACACGCCTCACAAACATCATCCCGACACATATACCCCTTTATCCGCAATCCCCCCTCTCACTCCTAACAATAAATATATTAACCCCTAAACCGCCGCTCCCGGACCCCGCCGCCAGCTACATTAACTATATTACCCCCTAATATGATCCCCCTACACTGCCGCCACCTATTTTAACTATATTACCCCCTAATGTGAGCCCCCTACCCCGCCGCCACCTATTTTAACTACATTACCCCCTAATCTAATCCCCCTACACCGCCGCCACCTATTTTAACTATATTACCCCATAATGTGAGCCCCCTACCCCGCCGCCACCTATTTTAACTATATTACCCCTTAATGTGAGCCCTCTACACCGCCGCCAGCTATTTTAACTATATTACCCCATAATGTGAGCCCCCTACACCGCCACCACCTATTTTAACTAGATTACCCCCTAATCTAATCCCCCTACCCCGCCGCCACCTATATTAAAATGATTAATCCCTAATCTAATCCCCCTACACCGCCACCACCTATAATAAATGTATTACCGCCTAAAATACTAAAATGTCCCTACCCTAAACTAAATTACAACTAGCCCTGAAAAGGGCCTTTTGCGGGGCATTGCCCCAAAGTAACCAGCTCTATTACCATCCCTTAAAAGGGCCTTTTGCGGGGCATTGCCACAAAGTAACCAGCTCTATTACCAACCCTTAAAAGGGCCTTTTGCGGGGCATTGTCCCAAAGTAATCAGCTCTTTTACCTGTAATCTAATCCCCTACACCGCCGCCACCACCTATATTAAATATATTAACCCCTAATCTAATCCCCCTACACCGCCGCCACCTATATTAAATATATTAACCCCTAATCTGACTCCCCTACACCGCCGCCACCTATATTAACTATATTAACCCTAATTATAGTTAATATAGTTATTATATTATATATATTATTAATATAGTTAATAATTAATATAGTTATTATATATATTAACTATATTAACCCTATCTAACCCTCACACCCCTAACTTAATTATTATTGCAATAAATCTAAATAATATTTATCTTATTAACTAAAATATTCCTATTTAAAACTAAATACTTACCTATAAAATAAACCTTAAGATAGCTACAATATAATTAATTACATTGTAGCTATTTTAGGGTTTATATTTATTTTACAGGTAACTTGGTATTTATTTTAACTAGGTACAATAGCTATTAAATAGGTAATAACTATTTAATAGCTACCTAGTTAAAATAATTACCAATTTACCTGTAAAATAAATCCTAACCTAAGTTACAAATACACCTACACTATCAATACATTAATTAAATAAACTACAATTATCTAAACTAAAATATAATTAAATACACTAAAATACATTACAAAAAAACAAACACTAAATTACAAAAAATAAAAAAAGATTACAAGAATTTTAAGCTAATTACACCTAATCTAAGCCCCCTAATAAAATAACAAATCCCCCCAAAATAAAAAAATGTCCCTACCGTAAACTAAATTACAAAAAGTAATCAGCTCTATTACCAGCCCTTAAAAGGGCATTTTGTGGGGTGGGGCATTGCCCCAAAGTAATCAACTCTTTTACCTGTGGAAAAAAAGAACAACCCCCCCCCATTACAACCCACCACCCACACACCCCTACTATAAAACCCACCCTATCCTCCTTTAAAAAAACCTAAGTCTAACCCCCAAGTGCTCCTTACCTGTCCTGAAGACTGTTGGAGAAGGTCCTGTTCAGGCGGAGAAGTCTTCTTCCAGGCGGCGACCTCTTCTTCTTCCAGGAACCAGCAAGCCGGGTGGAGGAGTTGAAAGCTACTTTAATTCTATTGGCTGATTTGAATAGCCAATAGAATAAGAGCTACTGTAATTCTATTGACTGATTAGAATAGCCAATAGAATTAAAGTAGCTCTCATCCAATTGGCTGATTTGAATTTGAAGGCTCAAATCAGCCAATAGGAATTCAATTGACACCATTTTAATCGCGTACCTTGAATTCCGATTCAGTGTACGGCGGCGATCGTATGAAGAGAATCCTCCGAACTCAATGGCTCCGGTCTTCAGTTCCAGCATCGCCGATCTTCAGTTCCTGCATCGCCGGTCTTCAGTTCCAGAGAGGACAGTCTTCAGCTCCGCGGTCATCGGTCTTCAACTCCTCCGCTCCGTGCCAGCTGATTCCTGGAAGAAGAAGAAGTCGCCGCCTGAAAGAAGACTTCTCTGCCTGGAACAGGACCTTCTCCGCCGGTCTTCAGGACAGGTAAGGAGCACTTGGGGGTTAGACGTAGGTTTTTTTAAGGGGGGATAGGGTGGGTTTTAGAGTAGGGGTGTGTGGGTTGTAATGGGGGGGTTCTTTTTTTCCACAGGTAAAATAGATGATTACTTTGGGGCAATGCCCCACAAAAGGCCCTTTTAAGGGCTGGTAATAGAGCTGATTACATTTTGTAATTTAGTTTAGTGTAGGGACATTTATTTTTTATTTTTGGGGTCTTTGTTATTTTATTAGGGGGCTTAGATTAGGTGTAATTAGCTTAAAATTCTTGTAATTTGTTTTATTTTTTGTAATTTAGTTTAGTGTATTTAATTATATTTTAGTTTAGATAATTGTAGTTTATTTAATTTAATTTATTGATAGTGTAGGTGTATTTGTAACTTAGGTTAGGGTTTATTTTACAGGTAAATTGGTAATTATTTTAACTAGGTAGCTATTAAATAGTTATTAACTATTTAATAGCTATTGTACCTAGTTAAAATAAATACCAAGTTACCTGTAAAATAAATATAAACCCTAAAATAGCTACAATGTAATTAATTATTTTGTAGCTATCTTAAGGTTTATTTTATAGGTAAGTATTTAGTTTTAAATAGGAATATTTTAGTTAATAACAATAATATTATTTAGATTTATTGCAATAATAATTAAGTTAGGGGTGTTAGGGTTAGATAGGGTTAATATAGTTAGTTAATAATTAATATAGTTATTATATTATATATATTATCTCCTAGATTTAGAGTTTTGTCAGTAAAGACCCACGTAGCTAAGTCAGCTTTTTTTCCCAACGCACCCTTAAGACAACGCTGGTATTTAGAGTTGTCTGAGGGGCTGCGTTAGGCTCCAAAAAGGGTGCGTTGAGCCGAATATACCGCCACTTCAACCCTCAATACCATCGTTGCTTACGGTAGCGGTAAGCTGGCAAAACGCGTTTGTGCACGATTCCCCCATAGGAAACAATGGGGCAGTTTGGGATGAAAAAACCTAACACCTGCAAAAAAGCAGCGTTAAGCTCCCAACGTAGCCCCATTGTTTCCTATGGGGAAACACTCTCTAAGTCTACACCTAACACCCTAACATGAACCCCGAGTCTTAACACCCCTAACCTTACACTTATTAACCCCTAATCTGCCGTCCCCACTATCGCAACCTACATTATACCTATGTACCCCTAATCTGCTGCTCCTAACACCGCCGACAACTATATTATATTTATTAACCCCTAATCTGCCCCCCCCCAACATCGCCGCTACCTTACCTACACTTATTAACCCCTAATCTGCCGACCGGACCTCGCCGCTACTCTAATAAAGTTATTAACCCCTAAACCGCCGCACTCCCGCCTTGCAAACCCTAAAATAAATAGTATTAACCCCTAATCTGCCCCCCCAACGTCGCCGTCACCTAACTTCAAGTATTAACCCATAATCTGTCGACCGGACCTCGCCGCTACTCTAATAAATGTATTAACCCCTAAAGCTAAGTCTAACCCTAACCCTAAGACCCCCCTAAATTAAATATAATTTTAATCTAACAAAATAAATTAAATCTTATTAACTAAAGTATTCCTATTTAAAACTAAATACTTACCTGTAAAATAAACCCTAAACTAGCTACAATATAACAAATAATTATATTGTAGCTCTTTAGGATTTATATTTATTTTACAAGCAACTTTGTATTTATTTTAACTAGGTACAATAGCTATTAAATAGTTATTTACTATTTAATAGCTACCTAGTTAAAATAATTACAAAATTACCTGTAAAATAAATCCTAACCTAAGTTACAATTAAACCTAACACTACACTATCAATAAATTAATTAAATAAATTACCTACAATTACATACAATTAAATAAACTAAACTACAAAAAAAAAAATTCTAAATTAAAAAGTAACCAGCTCTTTTACCAGCCCTTAAAAGGGCTTTTTGCGGGGCATGCACCAAAGTCATCAGCTCTTTTGCCTTTAAAAAAAATACAACCCCCCCAACATTAAAACCCACCACCCCCACACCCCTACTCTAACCCAAACCCACCTTAAATAAACCTAACACTACCCCCCTGAAGATCACCCTATCTTGAGCCGTGTTCACCCAGCCGGGCACCGATGGTCCAAAAGAGGACATCTGGAGCGGCAGAAGTCTTCATCCTATCCGGGCAGAAGAGGACAGGAACAGCCAATAGAATGTGAGCTCAATCTGTTTGGCTAATTGTATCAGCCAATCGGATTGAACTTCAGTCTGATTGGCTGATTCAATCAGCCAATCAGATTTTTCCTACCTTAATTCCGATTGGCTGATAGAATCCTATCAGCCAATCGAAATTCGAGGGACGCCATCTTGGATGACGTCATTTAAAGGAACCGTCATTTGTCGTCTAGTCATCGGGGAAGAAGGATGTTCCGCGCTGGAGGTCTTGAAGATGGAGCCGCTCCTCGTCGGATGGATGAAGACAGAAGATGCCGCTTGGATAAAGATGTCTGCCGGTCCGCATGTCCTCTTCTGCCCGGATAGGATGAAGACTTCTGCCACTCCGGATGTCTTCTTTTGGTCCATCGGTGCCCGGCTAGGTGAACATGGCTCAAGGTAGGGTGATCTTCAGGGGGGTAGTGTTAGGTTTATTTAAGGGGGGGTTTGGGTTAGAGTAGGGGTATGTGGGTGGTGGGTTTTAATGTTGGGGGGGGTTGTATTTTTTTTTAAAGGCAAAAGAGCTGATGACTTTGGGGCATGCCCCGCAAAAAGCCCTTTTAAGGGCTGGTAAAAGAGCTGGTTACTTTTTAATTTAGAATAGGGACCTTTATTATTTTGTGGGGATTTTTTATTTTATTAGGGGGCTTAGAGTAGGTGTAATTAGCCTAATATTCTTGTAATCTTTTTTTATTTTTTGTAATTTAGTGTTTATTTGTTTTTGTAATTTAGTTTAGTTTATATAATTGTATGTAATTGTAGGTCATTTATTTAATTAATGTATTGATAGTGTAGTGTTAGGTTTAATTGTAACTTAGGTTAGGATTTATTTTACAGGTAATTTTGTAATTATTTTAACTAGGTAGCTATTAAATAGTAAATAACTATTTAATAGCTATTGTACCTAGTTAAAATAAATACAAAGTTGCCTGTAAAATAAATATAAATCCTAAAAAGCTACAATATAATTATTTGTTATATTGTAGCTAGTTTAGGGTTTATTTTACAGGTAAGTATTTAGTTTTAAATAGGAATACTTTAGTTAATAAGATTTAATTTATTTTGTTAGATTAAAATTATATTTAACTTAGGGGGGTGTTAGGGTTAGACTTAGCTTTAGGGGTTAATACATTTATTAGAGTAGCGGCGAGGCAGGAGTGCGGCGGTTTAGGGGTTAATACATGTATTATAGTGGCGGTAAGGTCCGGTAGGCAGATTAGGGGTTAATAAGTGTAGGTAAGGTAGCGGCGACTTTGGGGGGGCAGATTAGGGGTTAATAAATATAATATAGGGGTTGGCGGTGTAAGGGGCAGCAGATTAGGGGTTCATAGGGATAATGTAGGTTGCAGCGATGTGAGGTTGACAGATTAGGGGTTAAAAATATTTATTATAGTGGTGGCGATGTGGGGGGACCTCGGTTTAGGGGTACATAGGTAGTTTATGGGTGTTAGTGTACTTTAGAGCACATTAGTTAAGAGCTTTATAAACCGGCATTAGCCCAGATAGCTCTTAACTACTGACTTTTTTGGCGTTAGGAGTCTTGTCGGTAGGGGGGTCTACCGCTCACTTCAGCCAAGACTCCAAATACCAGCATTAGGAAGATCCCATTGAAAAGATAGGATACGCAATTGGCGTAAGGGGATCTGTGGTATGGAAAAGTAGCGGCTTAAAAGTGAGCGTTAGACCCTTTCCTGCCTGACTCTAAATACCAGCGGGCAGCCAAAAGCAGCGTTAGGAGCCCTTAACGCTGCTTTCGACGGCTAACGCAGAACTCTAAATCTAGGCGTATATTAATAATATATATAATATAATAACTATATTAACCCTAATATAATTAGGGTTAATATAGTTAATATAGGTGGCGGCGGTGTAGGGGGGTCAGATTAGGGGTTAATATATTTAATATAGGTGGCGGCAGTGTAGGGGATTAGATTAGGGTTTAATATATTTAATATAGGTGGCGGCGGTGTAGGGGGGTTAGATTAGGGGTTAATATATTTAATATAGGTGGTGGCGGTGTAGGGGGATTAGATTACAGGTAAAAGAGCTGATTACTTTGGGACAATGCCCCGCAAAAGGCCCTTTTAAGGGCTTGTAATAGAGCTGGTTACTTTGGGGCAATGCCCCGCAAAAGGCCCTTTTCAGGGCTATTTGTAATTTAGTTTAGGGTAGGGACATTTTAGTATTTTAGGGGGTAATACATTTATTATAGGTGGTGGTAGTGTAGGGGATTAGATTAGGGGGTAATGTAGTTAAAATAGGTAGCGGCGGGGTAGAGGGCTCACATTAGGGGGTAATAATTTTAATATAGATGGCAGCGGTGTAGGGGGATTACATTAGGGGATTAGACATTTAATGTAGGTGGCGGCGGGGTCCGGGAGCTGCGGTTTAGGGGTTAAACACTTTATTAGGGATTGCGGCGGGGAATTGCGGTTCACAGGTAGATAGACATTGCGCATGCGTTAGGTGTCAGGTTTTATTTTGCAGCCAGTTTAGGGAGTTACGGGGCTCCAATACTCAGCGTAAGGCTTACTGTGCCTGCATTTTGTGGCGAGGTGAAAATGGAGTAAGATTTCTCCATTTTCGCCACGTAAGTCCTTACGCTGTATATTGTATACCAAACTGCGCGGGTTTGGTATACCTGTCTATGGGCCAAAAAACTACGGCCAAAGGCAGAAATATACGAGCATAACTTCTATGTTACGCAGTATATGTGATACCAAACCAGCGCAAAATTTGGCATCGCCGGCTTTTGCGGGTGACGCTGCATATCGGATCGGGCCCCTAGATTTCAGCAAAGCATTTGACACCGTCCCACACAATAAACTAATTCACAAACTGTATCTCCTTGGTCTAGATTTAAAAATTGTGAACTGGGTGGAATGCTGGCTTAAGGACAGAAAACAAAGTGTCTTAGTAAATGGAGTTCATTCATCAGAGGGGGCTGTTACTTGTGGTGTTCCTCAGGGGTCAGTTCTGGGGCCTGTTTTGTTTAACATATTTATCTGTGATATCATCAAAGGGCTACAGGGAAAGTATGTCTGTTTGCAGATGATACAAAAATTTGTAACAGAGTGGATGTTCCAGGGGGGGTCGACAAAATATATATACACACATACACACAATATATTATATATACAATATATACACACACACAATATATATATATATATATATATATATATATATATATATACAATATATACATATACATATATATATATATATATATATATATATATATATATATATATATAGTTTAAATAGTTAAATAGTGAGAGAGAAAAAGTTAATCCCCTGTCCTGGATTTCACTACCAGGTAATTGGTGTTCAAGGCCCTCAATAAAGGGAATGGTGCAGGCCCTAGAAAAAAAAATATAACCTTTTATAAAGAAGTATTGTAGGAGAATATTTCACTCCTTATTTTAAAGAAAGGGAATTCAGCTCTCTTTTATATCAAACACCAAGTCTTTATTCATAATGAACAAAATTTATAGTAAAAAACATCAAAAGAATCTCTTTGCCACAAATTCTATAAAAAGCTTTGCAAACCCTAATCTAATATACCATATACGATAGGATATGTATGTATGCGCGCTAATAAGTAACGATATTTGTAACAATCTACTTCACACTGTTAGAAAAACATAGATCCAATGAAACAAACATCCTTCATATATAGGTAGGTAAAAACAGGTAAGTAAGTGTCCCGGTCAAAAGTTAACAGCTATAACGTGCAGTTCACAGCATTAGTGCCCATATGTTCCGGTCTGTACCGCGGTTTGCACCGCACTCAAGGTTATGACCGGATTGTATAGATGCAAGCAGAGTCATAAGTGGGGGCTTACATGACTTGAACAGTGGATGCGGCTTGTACTCCGCTCCTGGGACTCCCTTTCACAGGAACTCGTGCACAAACGAGTAATTTAGATTAATCTATTAAGACTTTTCTTCGAAGTCACTCAGCACCTTATAAACATTCTCCGGTGTTAGCCAACACAAGCTTGCCTTTGATACAAACAATGCTGTTAAACAACCACAGGGCACTTTATCGCCTATTTCTTTCAAGCGGTTTATCTCCAAGGTGTTAGAACTGCACAGACCGATTCCAGAGCAATTCAGGTAGCTGTGTTACACTCACCTCCAGCACAGGTCGTGTGCTGGAGGTGGGTGTAACACAGCTACCTGAATAGGCTTGAAATAAATAGGTGATAATGTGCCCTGAGGCTGTGGTTTTTAACAGCGTTGTTTGTATCAAAGGCAAGCTTGTGTTGGCTAACACCGGAGAATGTTTACAAGGTGCTGAGTGACGTCAGAGGAAAAGGCTTAACAGATTCATCTAAATTACTTGTTTGTGCATGAGCTCCTGTGAAAGGGAGTCCCAGGAGGGGAGTACAAGCCGCATCCACTGTTCAAGTCACGTAAGCCCCCACTTATGATTCTGCTTGCATCTATACAATCCGGTCATAACCCGCGGTACAGACCGGAACATATGGGCACTAATGCTGTGAACTGCACGTTATAGCTGTTAACTTTTGACCGGGACACTTACTTACCTGTTTTTACCTACCCAGATATGAAGGATGTTTGTTTCATTGGATCTGTGTTTTTCTAACAGTGTGAAGTAGATTGTTACAAATATCGTTACTTATTAGCGCGCATACATACATATCCTATCGTATATGGTATATTAGATTAGGGTTTGCAAAGCTTTTTATAGAATTTGTGGCAAAGAGATTCTTTTGATGTTTTTACTATAAATTTTGTTCATTATGAATAAAGACTTGGTGTTTGATATCAAAGAGAGCTGAATTCCCTTTCTTTAAAATAAGGAGTGAAATATTCTACAATACTTCTTTATAAAAGGTTTTTATATATATATATATATATATATATATATATACACATATACACACACATATATATATATGTATATAAGACAGAAAACTATTGGATCTATACCCTATAGCTAACCCTATAGCGCTACAGAGGAAGAATGCAAGTTACTAAAAATGTTTAGCACCTGTATACATCAATTTGCTCTCTTGATCTTACAGACTGCCAATCTTTTATGGTAGGAGGAGTCCCAAATCACCTCCAAAATAAAATGAGAACACAAGAAAATAGAGATGGCGCTGTGTAAGACAGAGAACTAATAATAGCTAATTAAGCTAATACCCATACGTATAGGTAGTAACAAGGTCTAAATACTATGGAAACTATTTCTTGATCACCACAGTAATATAATCACAAACAGAAACATACAAGTAGTTCAAAAAATAGTGCAGTTAGTCCCCAATATGGCAGACAAGGCTGAGGAAGTATAATATACAGTTCTTTTTTTCTTTCTTGTCTTGATATATGTCCCCTTTTGGGTTTGCACTTACATTAAGTTCCCCCAATCATATGAGGTAAGGATGATTCAGTAACGCTGGAGAAGATGTAGCCATCTAGGAGGTGTGACCACCAACAGATAGAACTTTCTGTGCTGTGAGTATAGCTTGCCTCTCTTGGTATTCTGGTAGAAGGAATCTTTCAATCTCAATCACCATGCCATAGAAAAAAGCCAGAGAGAAATATATAGTGTAATACCGTTTAATAATACCACATCACAGATACAAGCATACAAATAAAAACTCACATTAAACAACCTCAACAAATGAGGTATCGAAATAGGCACATATAAAATATCCAGTAATTTCAGGCAATGCTGTCTAGCAGTGTCTACAGGAAAATCTTATAGGTCCCAGCAACAGTTCATATGATAAATTCCGGTGTACACAGAGGGTAGTCCTCCCCTTACACAATACCTTACGCGTTTCAAATGTCTTTATTTATCTAGTTCCCTTCTTCATCAGAGGTTAACATATAGTTAGAGATCATACCTTATATATATGATGTCCCGTGTAGCGTTACAAATCATCCCTTTGCGATATTCCCCTTACTTCCTGTTGTTTGGAACCCATGTCCCGTATCCGGAATAGTGACATGCATAACGTCACTTCCGGTATCTAGGTTAATGTATTGAGCTCATAATAGAGCTTCCTTCTACCATGATCGGGCCTTGATGGAACGCATATGTCCCTTCCGGTGTAGTGACACGCATGACGTCACATCCAGATTTCACTTAGTTTAACGGCCGTGGTCAAATGCATCAAATTGTCTCTCAAAGGGTAAATACCTATTCAACACCCAAGCTGAGAGGTTACTTGTTATGACCTCAATATTACCGGATATACACCGGTTCCATGTTGGTCAAAAGTAATTTCAGGTTACCATGGAAACCAGAGTGTACACTTTTACAATACACCATATATGATATACATAATATAAAAACTAACAAATTTCATGCATAATTCTAAATTCATAAAAATTCATATATAATAAATATTTCCACTCAAACACTAAATCATGGTAAAAAAGTTACATATAGAAAATTATATAAAATACAAATAATTAATATGTGTATATATACAAAAAAGTGCATTAATAATCCTACCCTACCACGAGATTATTACATAAAAAATGTCTAATATACCCTATAGAAACTACATAAGATTTAAAACATTTACATTCTCAGATCATAGATAAAATACATGATATATATATAAAATTATTATATTATAAAAATTATAAAAATCCACCCTTTCACAATGGCATCTAGGATGTGCAATATCCTTTAGCCATAATATGTACTAGAGTACAATTTTAGCTGTAAAGCCTCCAAACATTTCTATTTAATACATGTATACACAGACTAGGGCACATAGTATTGTCATTAATCACATTAGTTACAGGAAGGTGGCTATATCTATATCCACATTCAGACCTGCTGGGGTTCTGGTTCCAAAAGCATGGATCCAGAAGGTTTCCCTTTGTCTAAGCAAAATTTCTCTGTCTCCGCCCCTCTTTCCCACTTGTACATGTTCTAGGATCGTGCCCCTCAAACACTCCGGGTTCTGATCATGGACCTGTCTGTAATGATCTGATAAACTGTGTGATTTAAGGCCCTCCTTAATGTTGGTTATGTGTTCATATACCCTTTTCTTGTAGGGCCTAGTGGTCCTCCCTATATATTGGAGATTGCATCCACATTGTATCAAATAGACAACAAACATAGTTTTACCATTTGTAAGATGACTGATTTTACATTCTTTATCATTAGTTGTGGAATTCACCACTTTAGTAGATCTGTTGCCATGATACATGTGTTCACATGACACACAATTACGCGTATTGCAATTGTAAAAACCCACAGTACCTTTATTTAACCATGTACTCTCAATTTTCAAATCTTTTAATTGGCTGGGGGCCATTATAGTTTTTAGGTTTCTATTTCTCCTAAAAATACAATTGGGTTTTTCTCCTATTTTATTTCGTAGCAAGTGATCCTTTTTTAGGATGTGCCAATGTTTGTTTAATATGTGTTTGATACCCACAGATCCCTCATTATAAGTTGATATGAAGCTAGTACACTGATTTTTAGACTTATTCTCCATTTTTAGTACGCTTAAACTATTGTCCTCTCTACTTGAATATTTGTTTTCCACCTTAATCAATGCTGTATCAACCCACTTTTTCTTATAACCTTTCTCTAGGAACCTGTTTGTTAATTTAGTAGACTCTTTTTCAAAGTCACTTGGATTGGTACAGTTTCTTCTTATCCTTTCAAACTGTCCTACTGGAATATTTCTTATCCAAGAAGGATGGTGACTGCTGGAGGCGTGTATATACCCATTACTATCGGTATCTTTAGTATAGAGTTTGGTCTTTATAACCCCTTCCTCATGGAACAGGACCAAGTCTAGAAATTCTATTTCAGTTTTGCTATGTTTCTCTGTAAATTTTAGGTTCAAGTCATTGTTATTTAAATACCGAAAAAAATCCTCTAATATCTCCTCATCTCCATTCCAGATTAGGACTATGTCGTCTATGAACCTGTTCCAGGTTACTATATTTTCAAGATATAGATTATGTAGCCAAATATATTCATCCTCCCAGAAACCCATGTACATATTGGCGTAACTAGGGGCAAATTTTGTGCTCATAGCCGTTCCGCCAACCTGCACATAGAACTCTCCTTCAAACAAAAAGAAATTATTTTCTAAGATAAAACCAATTGCTTCCAGGAGAAATAGTTGTTTTTTATCCGAAAGGTTGGTTAGATCTTTTAGCCAGTGTCCTACAGCCTTTATACCCAACTCATGTGGGATGTTAGTATAAAGTGCCGTGACATCAACAGTTGCCCAAATAAAGTTGTCTTCCCATTTTGTTTTGGTAATTTTACTCATGGCATACGGGCTATATTTCAGATATGATTTTATTTTCGGCACTATGGGTTGAAGAAAATAGTCAACATACTCTGAAAGTGGAGAGGTTAGGGAGTCATATAAGTCATATTCTATTAGACATATAAGGAATATGTCTAAGAGAATCCCTAAAAAGCAGATGAATCATTTTAAACATGTGGGTAATGGTTTGAGGATACAGTGACATGTAAATGCCCAGAAACAAAAAAGACAGCAATTTTTTGAGAAGAAAACAGTAATCAGAATAAACAGGCTTTTTTTAGAGTCACGCAATAGAGACAACTTTCCACCACCGCAGAGACAAGCCCAACATCAGTACCAATATGCACACAAAACCCCACAATGGATTAGAAACAGCTTAAAAAGGGGACTAGAAAGAAACCCAGGGGTTGCAGAGCAGGAAAATTGGTACGAATAAGAAACACAAAAAGAACAGAACAAACACAGACTGGCAATTTTAAATAGTGTGACAATTTTTTATTTAACAGATAAGACTTTTCCAGAGAATGCTATGAATCTGTTCAGAAAAGGACTTTCCTTTGCTCCTACGACGGGAGCTAATCCATTCTCTCTATACATAGATCTCCAGAAATTTGTTAGAAAATTAACATTAGATCGGCACTGTGAGAAAATAAATAAAGAAAAATTAGAGTCTGAAAAGACCAATGAAATTATTACACTCAATGAGGAAGATGTGGAAACACTGACTACACTAAAGGAATTGGGGGGAAGTACTCCTTTAGATGAATTGAGTGTAGACACAATTTCATATAAAGAGCTCACAACATTGAAACTGGCCTCCAATTTTTACCCATTGGCTTCTAAGGGAAATTACATCCGTGTATTTGAGGATCTAGTCACCCTGGAATTTAACAAATACTGTAAAAATTATAAAATAAAAAAAGATAATTTGAGTGTAAAGGAAAAAAGAGAACTAGCAACATTAGCAAATGATGCCAAAATTGTGATTAGGGAGGCGGACAAGGGTGGGGGAGTTGTCATCCAGAATAGAGTAGATTACGTAAAGGAGGCTAAAAGATTATTAGGGGATGACAAAACATACAAAAAACTCCCCAGAGATCCAAATAGTGCGTTTCAGAAACAATACATTAACTTGTTGGATAAAGCGAAATTCGAACGAATTATAAACGAGGATGAATTTGCATTTTTGAACAGAAGGGAGCCAAAGACAGCTCTATTCTACCACCTACCTAAGGTTCACAAAGATGCAACTAACCCCCCTGGGAGACCCATTATAGCAGGCATTGACTCCCTAACCTCTCCACTTTCAGAGTATGTTGACTATTTTCTTCAACCCATAGTGCTGAAAATAAAATTATATCTGCCCGTATGCCATAAGTAAAATTACCAAAACAAAATGGGAAGACAACTTTATTTGGGCAACTGTTGATGTCACGGCACTTTATACTAACATCCCACATTAGTTGGGTATAAAGGCTGTAGGACACTGGCTAAAAGATCTAACCAACCTTTCGGATAAAAAAACAACTTTTTCTCCTGGAAGCAATTGGTTTTATCTTAGAAAATAATTTATTTTTGTTTGAAGCAGAGTTCTATGTGCAGGTTGGCGGAACTGCTATGGGCACGAAATTTGCCCCTAGTTACGCCAATCTGTACATGGGTTTCTGGGAGGATGAATATATTTGGCTAAATAATCCATATCTTGAAAATATAGTAACCTGGCACAGGAACATAGACGACATAGTCCTAATCTGGAATGGAGATAAGGAGAGATTAGAGGAATTTTTTCGGTATTTAAATAACAATGACTTGAACCTAAAATTTACAGAGAAACATAGCAAAACTGAAATAGAATTTCTAGACTTGGTCCTGTTCCATGAGGAAGGGGTTATAAAGACCAAACTATATACTAAAGATACCGATAGTAATGGGTATATACACACCTCTAGCAGTCACCATCGTTCTTGGATAAGAAATATTCCAGTAGGACAGTTTGAAAGGATAAGAAGAAACTGTACCAATCCAAGTGACTTTGAAAAAGAGTCTACTAAATTAACAAACAAGTTCCTAGAGAAAGGTTATAAGAAAAAGTGGGTTGATACAGCATTGAATAAGGTGGAAAACAAATATTCAAGTAGAGAGGACAATAGTTTAAGCGTACTAAAAATGGAGAATAAGTCTAAAAATCACCCCTATCGTCGCCACCACTATAATAAACATATTAACCCCTAAACCACTGCACTCTCGCCTCGCAAACATTAGTTAAATATTATTAACCCCTAATCTGCCGTCCCTAACATTGATGCCACCTACCTACATTTATTAACCTCTAATCTGCCACCCCCAATGTCGCCGCCACTATATTAAAGTTATTAACCTCTAAATCTAAGTCTAACCCTAACACCCCCTAACAAATATAATTTAAATAAATCTAAAGAAAATTACTATCATTAACTACATTATTCCTATTTAAAACTAAATACTTACCTATAAAACAAACCCTAAACTAGCTACAATATAACTAATAGTTACATTGTAGCTAGCTTAGGATTTATTTTTATTTTACAGGCAAGTTTATATTTATTTTAACTAGGTAGAATAGTTATTAAATATTTAGCTATTTAATAACTACCTAGCTAAAATAAATACAAAAGTACCTGTAAAATAAAACCTAACCTAAGTTACACCAACACCTAACACTACACTATAATTAAATAAATTAACAACAATTAAATCAATTAAATTAAATTAGCTTAAGTACAAAAAAACACCAAATTACAGAAAATAATAAACAAATTACAAGATATTTAAACTAATTACACCTAATCTAATAGCCCTATCAAAATAAAAAAGCCTCCCCAAATTAAAAAAAAACCCTAGCCTAAACTAAACTACCAATAGCCCTTTAAAGGGCCTTTTGCGGAGCATTGCCCCAGAGTAATCAGCTTTTTTACCCATAAAAAAACAATACAAACAACCCCCCCAACAGTAAAACCCACCACCCACACAACCAACCCCCCAAATAAAATACTATCTAAAAAAACCTAAGCTCCCCATTGCCTTGAAAGGGCATTTGGATGGGCATTGCCCTTAAAAGGGCAATTAGCTCTTTTGCAAGGCCAAACCCTAACCTAAAAATAAAACCCACCCTATACACCCTTAAAAAAACCTAACACTAACCCCCTGAAGATCGACTTACCGGGAGAAGTCTTCATCCAAGCCGGGCCGAAGTCCTCAACGAAGCCGGGAGAAGTCTTCATCCAAGCCGGGCGAAGTGGTCTTCCAGACGGGCAGAGGTCTTCAACCAGACGGCATCTGCTATCTTCATCCATCCGGCACGGAGCGGGTCCATCTTCAAGACATCCGACGTGGAGCATCCTCTTCATCCGACGACTAAAGATGAATGAAGGTACCTTTAAGTGACGTCATCCAAGATGGCGTCCCTTAGATTCCGATTGGCTGATAGAATTCTATCAGCCAATCGGAATTAAGGTAGAAAAAAATCCTATTGGCTTCTTCTCAATATATAGTTTTTAGTTTCTTCATTTAATTTGTTAAATTCAGAATGGAATGAAAAACTTTCATCTTGTGCCCTTGATTTGATAGAAATGCTAATTAAACAAAATGTTAAAAGACTAGATAATGTTAAGGAAGAAGTCGAAATATCTTTACAGGTTGTTAACAAATTTGAGAGCAATACTAACTTTAACAAATTAAATGAAGAAACTAAAAACTAAATATCGAGATTACAGGCAGATATTAAATCCCGCAAATTTAGAAAGCTGTTTAGAGACCAAGATGACTATAAAAAGAAAAAAGTCTATATTTATAAATTTGATAAAGCATCATACGACTCTGGTACCAATGCATCAGACTTAGAATCTGACGTTGAAAGAGTTTCAAAAAACGATGGAGCTATCCCTGGGGCTCTACATGGAGGAGGGCAAGAAGGGGAGGGAGGAAGAGGAAGGGAACATCTCTAGATTTACAAGAGAAAAGATATCCGTTGAGACAGCAAAGAGGGAGGGGAAAATTTGGGAGACAGAATATGACAAGGGGTAAAAGACCCAGGAGGAGACCTTTCAGAAATTACTTGTAAATTATCCTCCTAGTGATGAACTCCAAGTAATCAACCTCTCCTCTTTTAGATTGAACTTGGCACATATTAGTGTCCTCAAAAAAGGTCTTAGCTTTTGTCCAACCAATAAGCTTAACAAATTTGAAATTTCAAAAGATTTACATGTATTTGCTAGAAAGATAGTACTGTCTCAAACAATGCAGAAATTAAATAAAGAAAAAAATACAGATGAAGATACTTTGAATAATTTGCAATCATTACTAGATGAAAATAATGAAATAAGTTATGATGGAAATCAGATAAAATGGAAAACAAATTCCAAACCTGGTTCTACATACATGCCTTCTCTAGCACAAATACCAGCAGTCTCTATCTTTGTAAAAGTTGTAGAAAAAGATTTAGAAAATCTTATGGAAGATCATATTCCATTTGATAATCTGAATCATAGAGAAAGAAAAGCCCTTAAGGAACTAACAGATGCCAAGAATTTAATCATAAAGCCAGCAGATAAGGGTGGAAATTACTGGATGAATCATATTATCTAAATGAAGTCAAGAGACAATTGAATGATAAACAACAATATGAAAAATTATTCATCAATCCACTCTTGACAATGCAATTTTTTTTTTTTTTAAAAGTCTAAATATTGCCAAAAGTGACAATATTATCTCTCAAAAAGAGTTTCAGTATCTGTTACCAAAAATCCAGTAATGCCAACTTTCTACATCATTCCCAAACTGCATAAAAATATATCCCACCCACCAGGAAGACCCATAGTCTCTGGAATAGGAAGTATTAGTGAGAATATAGGTAATTATGTAGATCACTTTCTCCGCCCCTTCCTAACTTCATTGTCCTCATATGTTAAAGATACCCCAGACCTCCTGAGAAAGCTAGATGGCATTACAGTTGAAACAGAAACAATACTGGTCTCTTTGGACGTGGAGGGTATGTACTCCTCCATCCCACATGAAGTGGGGATGGAAGCGTGCAGACACTTTTTTGATACAAGAGGCCAGTCTTTTGGTAAGTATACTTCCTTTGTTTTAGAATTATTGTGGTTTGTTCTTGAAAACAATGTTTTTCAATTTGATAAAACTCTATACAGACAAGTTTGTGGCACAGCCATGGGCGCAGTATGCGCTCCAATATATGCGTGTCTCCATCTGGGAGCCTGGGAATATTTTGATGTATATGAAAAGTATAGTGATGTCTTTGAAACACATATGTCACTTTGGTTGAGATATGTGGATGACATCCTGATACTTTGGAAAGGCCCAATTGAAATTTTGAGGGACTTTGTTTCCAAATTAAATGTGAACAAACACAACGTTCTGCTCACAATGGTACATGATAATAGGGAACTAGCGTTCCTGGATATCTTGATCAAAAAAGAAGGAACATTTATAGTAACAGAGAACTATAGAAAAACTACTGCCATCAATAGCATTCTAGCGGAACCTAGTTGCCACCCTCAACACCTTAAAAAAAGGTATTCCCTACAGTCAATTCTTACGTCTCAAAAGAAATTGTTCCTCTAAAACAAAATTTGAATACCATGCGGAACATATGAAAGAAAGGTTTATCAATACAGGATATTCTAAAAAACTAATACAATCCTTCTTCAATAGAGTTAGGAAGAAAGATAGAGACACATTACTCTACCAACCAAGATCCCAACCCACTCAAAACCAAACCAGATTTGTAGCCACATATAACTGCCAAGTGGACAAAGAATAGAGAAATACTGTCTAAACATTGGCACATTCTCACCTTAGATGAGAAAATGAGAGGGTAGGGAACTATCCTTTATTAACCGCCAAAAAATCTCCTAGTTTGAAAGATAAACTACTGTAAAAAGTAGATTTGTGAGATCTCCCTCTCTGAACTGGCTAGGTTTAAGGCAAGAAGTTAAAGGAAGCTACTCTTGTGGTCACGGCATATACTGCCCCTATATGCAAAAAAAGCAAGACATTTGCATCATATAATAGTAAACAATTTGACATCAGAATCTTTGCAAATTGTAATTCAATAAGAGTAGTATACATGCTACACTGTTCCTGTCCATATTTTTATATAGGAAAAACAAAGAGTTTTCAAGGAAAGAATTCAAGAGCATAGAGACGATATAATCTATGGCAGAGACACAAGTGTAGCCAGACATTTTGCTTTGTATCATGACAAAAACCCGGCTTCCCTCAAATGTATAGGAATAGATAGAGGAATCATGAGTGGTAGAGGGGGTGATGAAGATAAATGTCTCCTCAGAAAGTAGTCAAAATGGATTTATGTCCTTCAAACAGTGTCTCCTAAAGGCCTAAATTAAATAATTGAATATGCTCCCTTTCTAAATTAAAGTACAATTAAAAGTAGGTTAGTAAGAAACTTATCCTATATTATAAAAGGCCAAGTGTTTGTCTGAAGCCGTCATGCGCAGTAGAGACAAACACTTGGCCTTAGATCCCTGCACGCGCACCTCCGTAGTTTAAGGAGAGAGAGACAGAGAGTGAGAGTGTGAGAGTGTGAGAGAGTGAGAGAGAGACATGTTGTGTACTGCACAACATGGCCCGTGTGAACGGGCTTTAGGACTAGTCTGCAATAATTCCCTTTCATATGAACTTGATAGTAATAAACCATTTTTACGATCAATGAAATTAGTTGGTACTGTCCCTTTAAGAAATTTGTTGCAACTCTGTTTATTGAATAAGATTTAAAAGTAAAATTTAAGTATTCTGATTTATGTTGGGGTGAAGGCCATTGCCATTTGGGTAGCTGCGCTCAATGAAATGCTGTGTCATTTAATGTATATGACATTTTAGAAGTACTAACACTTCCATAGCATGTAAAGGTAATTTTTTGCGTTCAAGTCACGCCTCTGTTATGTGACTTAATAAGGAAGGTGGATGTACCTGTGAAATCAGTCCTGATGAGGCCCCGGATAATCGCAAAGCATTGTGGGGCGAAACGTACGTCGACTGTGCAAGACAGAGCACATTTGTTCAAGCAACCTGTTTTGTCGTTATTGCCAAGTTTAAAAGCCGAGCCGTACGATGATACCCTTACCTGGTGACATCTGGTAAAGAAATTGGATACAGCTGAACTCTAAGAGTTATCGAAGCAAAACTGCTGGTCCGGAAACACACTATGATACAGCCTTGTGTATGCTGACCGGGACAGATCGATATTAGAGGTATCATACTTATATCATATTTCAAATTATGTTTTCTCGTTTGAGGCTTATTATGGCATGATGAAAGTCAAAGTTGCTGGACAATGACAGTCAGTACATCAGAATAATGTCTTGATGCTTTATATCACTGCAATTATTGGTTTAATCTGCATAGTATTTGAAGCACGAGGCTCTGCAGCTAAAGTTTGAAGCAGGCATAAGAGGACGTTCTTACCTCGTAAACCTCCTTTGGTGTGACTATACTTGAGAGGATAACCTGCTATCATTTTTGAATAGTTAGAGATTGCCACAAAATTTGTAATGGTGGCTGAACTTTGAGATACAAATTGTAACCATATATCCTTTGATTCCTGTAACAACCCTATTTATATATGGGGCTTTATTTATGCTTGTACAACTTAGTGTATTGATTTTAGGGGCGGAAGGCCCAAAGTATACATTTTCTTGTTAAAATCTAGAAATACTTGCATATATGGTTTTAGTTAGTAGTGATGCATCACTTAATTATTCTATATTAACAATCTTACATCAATAAATGTCTCTGTAACATAGCATTGTTTTGATTGCGGTTTCTTAATTATATGTAGTGAACTCTCTTCTAACTCTGGTGGGCAACTGAGCAATTATAAGAGTGCTGAAATCCCTAACTTTATATACTTCGGTAAAATTCTCTCCTCTATATCTAATAGTTTATATATATATATATATATATATATATACACACATATACATATATACAGGGAGTGCAGAATTATTAGGCAAGTTGTATTTTTGAGGATTAATTTTATTATTGAACAACAACCATGTTCTCAATGAACCCAAAAAACTCATTAATATCAAAGCTGAATAGTTTTGGAAGTAGTTTTTAGTTTGTTTTTAGTTATAGCTATTTTAAGGGGGATATCTGTGTGTGCAGGTGACTATTACTGTGCATAATTATTAGGCAACTTAACAAAAAAATAAATATATACCCATTTCAATTGTTTATTTTTACCAGTGAAACCAATATAACATCTCAACATTCACAAATATACATTTCTGACATTCAAAAACAAAACAAAAACAAATCAGTGACCAATATAGCACCTTTCTTTGCAAGGACACTCAAAAGCCTGCCATCCATGGATTTCTGTCAGTGTTTTGATCTGTTCACCATCAACATTGCATGCAGCAGCAACCACAGCCTCCCAGACACTGTTCAGAGAGGTGTACTGTTTTCCCTCCTTGTAAATCTCACATTTGATGATGGACCACAGGTTCTCAATGGGGTTCAGATCAGGTGAACAAGGAGGCCATGTCATTAGATTTTCTTCTTTTATACCCTTTCTTGCCAGCCACGCTGTGGAGTACTTGGACGCGTGTGATGGAGCATTGTCCTACATGAAAATCATGTTTTTCTTGAAGGATGCAGACTTCTTCCTGTACCACTGCTTGAAGAAGGTGTCTTCCAGAAACTGGCAGTAGGACTGGGAGTTGAGCTTGACTCCATCCTCAACCCGAAAAGGCCCCACAAGCTCATCTTTGATGATACCAGCCCAAACCAGTACTCCACCTCCACCTTGCTGGCATCTGAGTCGGACTGGAGCTCTCTGCCCTTTACCAATCCAGCCACGGGCCCATCCATCTGGCCCATCAAGACTCACTCTCATTTCATCAGTCCATAAAACCTTAGAAAAATCAGTCTTGAGATATTTCTTGGCCCAGTCTTGACGTTTCAGCTTGTGTGTCTTGTTCAGTGGTGGTCGTCTTTCAGCCTTTCTTACCTTGGCCATGTCTCTGAGTATTGCACACCTTGTGCTTTTTGGGCACTCCAGTGATGTTGCAGCTCTGAAATATGGCCAAACTGGTGGCAAGTGGCATCTTGGCAGCTGCACGCTTGACTTTTCTCAGTTCATGGGCAGTTATTTTGCGCCTTGGTTTTTCCCCACGCTTCTTGCGACCCTGTTGACTATTTTGAATGAAACGCTTGATTGTTCGATGATCACGCTTCAGAAGCGCTGCAATTTTAAGAGTGCTGCATCCCTCTGCAAGATATCTCACTATTTTTGACTTTTCTGAGCCTGTCAAGTCCTACTTTTGACCCATTTTGCCAAAGGAAAGGAAGTTGCCTAATAATTATGCACACCTGATATAGGGTGTTGATGTCATTAGACCACACCCCTTCTCATTACAGAGATGCACACTCCTAATATGGCTTAATTGGTAGTAGGCTTTCGAGCCTATACAGCTTGGAGTAAGACAACATGCATAAAGAGGATGATGCGGTCAAAATACCTATTTGCCTAATAATTCTGCACTCCCTGTATATATATATATATATATATACACACAATAAACACAGGAGAGATGTGCTGACTCAGAAGTAGATATGCTGGAAACAAATATTTATTGGAAAGTCCAAGTATCAGTGACAGAATAATGAGGTCACAGTCAAGAACGCCTGACGCGCTTCACGCATGCATGGATGTGCTTCTTCGGAGCCTGGATTAGCTGCTTACTTTGCCGTATCCACTTCAGTTCCTGGGCTTGCTCTCCGCCCCTTTACGTCTCACTAACCATAGTGTGCCTAGCTACGTCACACGTGACGCACTGAGAAGCACGCCTTCACCACAGCTGGATCTATTCGCACGCCAAGGAGGACACACAAGCTGCACCCCCTGGAAGGGTCTCATCGCCAGTCCGAGGTGAAGTACAGCAGTGTGCCCAGGCACCCCACCAGACCAGTGGAGGGTAAGAGATAATGAATGATTTGTGACTACAGTGACTTTTGTATTTGAATCTGTATTTGTCATCTCTGACATCTAGGCTGAAGCGGAGTGTACTGACACGTTGGGAACTTTATGAGAGTGAAGTTTGGAACTGCTTACAGTGGATTAATAGAACTGTTTTGACTGTTTTGTCCTTTCAGACACGGACTGTATTGGGACCATATCCCCCTCAGTTTGGACTTCTCATATATACCTTTAGAGAACCCGGAGGACCCATTTCCTGAACACTTTAGCTATTTGGGATTTTTTCATATATATATATATATATATATATATATACACACATATATATATATATATATATATATACATACACACACACAAACCTCTGTTTTCCTTGCTGGTGGTTAAAGACAGAATATCTTCAGCTCCTTACAGTTTGAGCACCGGAGAAAGCCGCCAAGCTCCTCTCCCCTGCACTTCCTGGAAATCTCCTACAGCATCTTCTCCGAAGTTTTACAGTGTCCTGCTCTGGACACAAAAAGGTAGTGATACGACAACGCGTTTCGGCTCACGTAGAGCCTTTCTCAAGCCAGAACTTGTGTAAGCCAGAACCTGTGTGACCCGAAACGCGTTGCCGTATCACTACCATGCACAAACTTGTATAGGCTAAGTCCATATGCTTTATGACAGTTTACAAACAGTCCAGAGCTTGATGAATTACTGCCCACAGCAGCAGACACCTCTCCTGATGCTTTAACTTGTGATACCCAGTTGCTGTCATATTCCATAAGATCTTGTATCAATCCATCTTTGGTTTTCCTATGTGAGGGAATATCTTTCTCCTGGCATAACAGGGCCAGCATTACTTTGGTCTGCTGCTGGTTTGCCTTCATAGTAAAATAACAAAAACAGAATAAAGAAGAGAATTCTCTGCAATGTAGAGTTTTAGTATTTGGAAATTGTGGGAGTCACAATTTCTTTTAGTACTGACATTTCCACACTAGCAAAGTCACAAAGTACTAAAATCTAATAGCAAAATTTCCCACCGATGCCACCAATTTGTGACGAATCAGGGTTAACCAACCCGGCACAAGTCACTTGTTTGGTACAGAAAGGGTTAACAGACCCATTCCACCTTAACCAATTTGTCACAGTCTAGCCACTCCAGGCAAACCTGTGACTTAGTTCAGTGGATGCAGAGGTTAACACTCTCGTCTGTTATAGAAAAAAAATTGCCACCCACACTAATCTCTCTCTAAGCTGCTACCACTTAAGATTTATTAAATTGGAAATTTTAGGGAAAACCCAGACTATTAAATTAAAATCCCACAATACAATATTAGAGAAAGGCAAAAGTTTAATAAAGGAACATTTAAAATGAGCAAAAAAGAAAGTCAGTCACAGTGCATTACTGAGGAAAAGGTATTAAATAAAATTATACAGAAGCAAACCGTTTTTAAAATAAAATGAGAAATAAAAGAACCTATTACTGTAAGCTGTCTGCGCCAGGGAGTTTTGCAAGAAAAGATGGTCACTCACAAATATCGGATAGCTTGACCAAACCTCCTTCCAGAGCAGCTAGGGAAATACCCACCCTTCTCTTTTAAGAGATGTCATAAAGCTCTGAAATTATATAACATCTTAAAACATATGCTATACATATTCAGGGCATACACCCATATAAGCTATTTTCCTGGGACATCATGAGAATTTGATTGATACCAATTATTATATGCTTGTCATATTTTCATCATTTAGTGTCATTTATGGTAAAAGCATGTCTCAAGCTGTACTAGTGTCCTCTGATTGACCTTACCTAGCTCTGGGTAGAGGGCACTGGTTTTTATCAATTACTTTTCTTGTGCTGACATTTTCACTTACTTAATGCATCAATACTCTGGACATATGCAATAACATTTGGTTAAGTGGAACTCAAAAACTATATGTGACAGGAAGGCTTGCTTGGTTAAGGAAGATGCACAGACATACAACCTCTCAAAAAAAAAAAAGAAGCAAAATAGCCCACAAAGGGGAAGTGAACCCCTTTCGCCTAAAATAATGAGGTTTTCATGACACAGTTCATCTGCTTTGTTTGTTGGCAGTAGTAGGTTTAGTTGAATTGTTCTTAAATATATTTATCAACTCAGTTGTTGATTGCTGTAGGCCTTGCTCAACTGAGTTGGAGATATGCCCTAGCTGCGCTGGTTGGTCCTTGCCCTGTGTGCGATAGAGTGAAAGTCAGGAAGAATTGGAAGGGTGACACCTATTAGATGCAAGCCTAGGGGTTTCTTTCCTAGTCAGTAGGCAGGCTGAAGAGTTCATAAAAATTCCACGCCCATTATATGAATGGAGACTGCCTGCTCTATTGCATATACACAACCCATCTCCATGACCACCTGTAGTGGGGGGTTGTGTTTAGTTACCTCCATTTTGAGCTAATTATTTATATTTGCATTCATACCTAAATGTTAATAATGTTATTTTGTATAAATAAATTAGACTGTGACCAGTTTTCCTTCCAAAAAGTGTATGTTGGTCTTTATTGAAGTTTGAGGTGTTAAGTTGGTAAATGGTGGGGAGGGGGGTTACTCACAAAAGGATGAATGGGTACTTTAATCCTTTTTCTGGCTGGTTGTGTGTTTGTGTTCTAGTTTCTGAATTTTTGTTCTGTGTTGTGTTTTGGGGCTTTATGGAACTTTTATGTTTTTATAGTTTGCTTTGTAGCTCTATTTAGATTCTGGTTTGAACTGCTTTTGTATTTTAGACATTTCCTTGACAACATGTACCTAAATTTGACTCTATAAACTCAGACATTTCCTATTTTTGACAATTTGGTTTTTTGTGTCTCCTGCTTTGACTAGGTTTTCCTTGAGATATTCCCTGTGACGATCAGGGTTAACCAACCCGCAACAGTCACTTGCTTGGCACAGAAAGGGTTAACAGACCTTTCCACCTTATCCCTTAACTAATTTGTCACAGTCTAGCCACTTCAGGCAAGCCTGTGACCTAGTTCAATGGGTCTGTTCTTGACCTATAAAAAAATACCCAAAACTCTCCTTTGATGCTACCCACACTAAACTTTAAACTGCCACCACTTAAGATGTATTATATGGGAAAATCTTAAAGGACCAGTAAATACAGTAGATTTGCATAATCAATAAATAAATGATAAAAAATACAATAGCACTTAGTCTAAACTTCAAATGAGTAGTAGATTTTTTTTCTGACAAATTTCGAAGTTGTATCTATTTCCCCTCCTCCTGTATCATGTGACAGCCATCAGCCTATCACAAATGCATATAAGTATATTCTGTTAATTCTTGCACATGCTCATTGGCAGATGGTGTAAATAGAAGCAGGCTGTGCACTTTCTGTTAATGGAAGTAAATTGGAAAGTTGTTTAAAATTGCTGCTCTATCGGAATCATGAAAGTTTAATTTTGAGTTGAGTGTCCCTTTAAGGAAAACCCAGATTAACAAAGTAAAATCCTAGAATACAATTTAGCAAAAAATGTATCTAAAGAACACTATTAATACTACCACTCTTTCACTAATATATTGGCCAAAGGCAAAAACTTAATAAAGGAACATTTATTATGAGCAAGTCACAGTGCAATATTAAAAAAATATGATAGATTTCTACACAGTTTTTAACATAAAAAGGAGAAATTCAGACCCTAATACTGTACTAGTTTAAATGTCTGTGCCAAGGAAATTGACAAAAATACTGTCACTCACGCTGTTGGCACACAGGCTCCCATGTAGAATGACAATATTATATTGTTAGAATCAAAGTTATATAATGTTTTCTCTGATAGATTTCTTGAGCAAACCACCTTCCAGGTGGGCCAGGGAAATAATGATCCATCTCTTTTATGCACAAACCCATATGACATAATGAGAATTAGTTTGGTACAAAAAATGACTTGGTTGTGATATTTTCAATATCTGGTGTCAAATAAGGTGAAAGCATGTCAAGTTATACTAATGTCCTCTGATTTACCTCTCCTAGAGAGCACTGGTTTTATCACTTCTCTTGTGCTGACATCTTTACTTACTTGAAGCATCAGTAAGTGGTGTAGTGGAACTTAGAAACTAATTATGACAGAAAGGTCTGTTTTGTTAAGGAAAACAATACATACAACCTCTTAAAAAATCAAAATAGCACACAGTGAGGAAGTTAACCCTTGAGCCTTAAATAGTGAGGTTTTCATGACATTCCCCTTCCCCGATAATTTGAATTTTGTATGTGTCTTTCTTGGTTTGACTAGGTTTTCCTTGAGACATTACAATATTAATCCAAATTGTCAAGGTATCTGAGTTGTTTTTCCTTTATTTGACTATAAACCATCTATTTTCCTTTTTATATTTGCTATTTCATGCCTATTTTATCCCTGTTACGTTACTATGGTTTTGCTGCATCTGAAGTTCCAGTGTTTTGTGAAAGCAGCACACCAGTTGCCTAGTGCAGTATTGCATTTGTCTGGATTTATGTGCCCAAACTTACCTTAAAGGTAATTTGTTATGCACTGCATTTCTAAAGGTACCATATCAGTTTATCTTTCACTATTAAAGGGATACTAAACCCAATTTTTTATTTCATGATTCAGATAGAGCATGAGATTTTAAGCACCTTTCTAATTTACTCCTATTATCAATTTTTCTTTGTTCTCATGCTATCTTGATTTGAAAAAGCAGTACTGTAAGCTTTAGAGCCAGACCATTTTTTGTTCAGCACATGGGTAGCACTTGCTGATTTGTGGCTAAATGTAGCAAACCAATCAGCAGCTCTACCAAGGTGCTGAACTAAAAAATGGGCCGGCTCCTAACCTTTTATTACTGCTTTTTCAAATCAAGATAACATGAGAACAAAGAAAAATTGATAATAGGAGTAAATTAGAAAGTTGCTTAAAATTGCATGCTCTATCTGAATCATGAAAGAAAAAATGAGGGGTTAGTGAAAATGAGGGGTTAGTATCCCTTTAATTTGTTTCTTTTGCATTATAGGTTACAGATTTTAGCAATTTTTTTAAAGTTCTAAGTTTGATCATATCACTCAATTACCCTTGTCTACTATTTTGCTACTGTGCTTTTTAACTTGCAGTATAATAGTAAGCGAATTAGGTAAGCGGGCCCTCTCAGCCATTGATTCTAGCTCCCTGACAGCATTTCCAATTGATACTGGTGAAGGCATTTGCACGAACAGAAAAGCTGTTGTTGTTTGCTACAATTAGTGTTGATACATGTTTAGAACAAGCCAATATTTTAAAACAAATTTATTGAAAAGGGGTTCAGAAGTGAATAATTGGAAAATACAAATAAATGAAGTAGCCTCATTAAACAGAGATCTTTTAAAATATAAATCTAAAACAAGAGAGATTGAAGATAATTTTGGACCTATAATTTTAGGTTTCAGCACTGAAACGCAAGAAATCAAAAGAATAGATAAATATTGGTCTACTCTTAAAATAGATAAAATAGTGGTGGATATATTGATGGATAAGCCCAAAATTTTTTAGTAAAGCCCCAATTTGGTTTGCCAATTAATTGAAATTTATAGAAAACATTTGAAACTGGTGGGAAATTGTTTAAGCAGCAAAAGAGGAAAGGATTTTTTTTTTACGTGTGGTTCGTTTAGTGGTTGTTACACATTTGTCAGATGTGAGAGATGTGTTTCACACTTTAAGATAAGAATGAGGCGGAATTGCTCTAAAATATCCGATTATGATTCCCAAGTAGAGATTTTAGAGAATAGATTTCTAGAAAAAGGATACAACCCAGAGGACCTAAAAACAAAAAATCTATTGTAACCAAAGAAGTCCTAAAAATACCTTTTGTTACTAATTATAATTGTCACTATAAACAATTGGCAAAAATACTAAATAAACATTGGTATCTTATCAGGCCAGATCCAATCATAGGGGACCTAGTATCTGAAAAACTTACCGTCATTTATAGAAAAGCGGCCAATATAAAAAGCATTCTTGCTCCCAGTGATTTTAAAAAAACACAAAATCGAAAATTATATGATAAAGACCTTCTAGGGACTAAATTATGTGGATATTTTCCATGTTATAGTTGTAAAGCCTGTCAGCATAGTACCAAGTGTAAAGGATACTCCTCCACAAGTACAGGCAAAGATTACAAAATTAAAGACACAATACGATGCAGTGACAAAGGGGTTATATACCTTATTCAATGTTTGTGTGGAAAACAATACTTAGGAGAGACCTCTAGGACTCTACGCACCAGAATCAGAGAGCACCTTAACTTAATTAAAAAAGGAGACCACGATACTCGCCTCTACAAACACTTTAGGATTAAACATCAAAATAACATAAAAGACTTAAAATACTGGGGAATATGCAAAGTTAAAAAACATTGGCGAGGAGGGAACTTTGACCAACTATTATTAAGAAAGAAGGCAGAACTAATTTACGAACTGAAACACTATACCCAAAAGGTCTGAACTTGGAACTAGATCTTAATCCTTTTGTTTTGGATTAATTTAGGTTCATTATTTCAATACATATGTATATGTCTATATATATATGTTCATAGGTTATTATGTCAATGTCGATTTAACACCAATCATGGTGTCTAATTTTTGACGAGCCCCTATGAACAGATATATAACTTGTATCAAGAATAAAAACTTTATTTATATTAGAACTTACTTTATTAGGAAGCGTTCTTTCACAAATAGTCTAATTGCTATATGCTATAACCCTGAACCTTATTTTAACCTCTTGGAATTATTTCCATATTTAATGATATTTAATATTTGTGAAATGAGACATATTGATAGATACATATTGAACGTATTAATATGTGTTTAATAATGTTTTAGAATGTATATGTATAATGAGGCATCAAACACTCTGAAAATCCACCTTAAAAGTATCCACCTTAACAAATTATAAAGCGGATTGGTTAACCAATCACCTATCAGGTATATGTATATAAAGACACCATAAACAGCTTTGAACCATCTTGAGAAAGCCGTGTAAAATGGCATAACGCATTGATGGTATGAATAGAAGTTACTGACTTTGAAGTCACATCACCCAGTTGAAGGATTGCAATGGATTTAAAAGGGACTTGATTTCTCTAAAAAGGATTCTACTAAAACTCTGCGCAGAGTAGGGATATAAAAAAAATGTCACAGAACTACTTCCCATAGAAGCTTATGCAGACAGTGATGTCATCAACCCGGAAAGCCAACTAAACGGAGCTGCATAGATACCTGTGCCCAGCTGAACGCCCGGAAAGTTTCCAAACTTAATCAAGGTAGGCACACAGAGGTGTAGCAGTCCGTTTAGTGTGGTACCCCTTTTATAAAGTAATTTTATACAACTGGACTTTATCTAAATATTTGGGCTAAAATCTATTAGGATAAATTTGCCTACAAAATTTGTCTATATATGACATATAGTATCTGTTTGCTACACCTACGATAAGGACACAAAAATCAAGGACTTTACACATACTTTTAAGTAAAAGGACATTTCTATTATCCAAGCACTATAAATCGCCAAACTCTCAATGTGCAAGAAATCTGCAAATACAAGGTGGATACTGATATCTATGTGCATAACCGGTCATATATAAGATATATATATATATATTATATTTTTATATTGAGTTGTATGTTTTAATAATATAATTTCCTTTTTACTATTTTAGAATTTTGCATAGCAATATATACAATCTTTTATATATTTCTGAATTTTTTTTATATACTTCTGAATTTGTTTTCATATTTTTTTTATATATATATTTGTTTTCATTTTCGATATTACTATCTATTCAAGTGGATTCAATATAAACTTTAGTCTGATCTAACAATCATTAACCCCTTAGCTGTCTAGCGCACATACACATCTTTTTATATTCTGTGTTTCACACTTTGGCCTCTAGTTATCAAGCCGTCAACCTCAAATACGCTGGAATTCCACAGCGTATTTGTGGCGAGGCTGATTCGCCTAAGTTATCAAGCCCTGCTGCCCGGCAAAAGTAGAATATAGTGACGTAAGCTTCAATCCGCCGGACTCAGTCCGACACAGATCGATTCTTACGTTACTCCAGATGTTCCGCACACAAGTTCGGCACAATCTGACTACTTTTGCTAGTTATCAAGAAACTAGCAGGTACGCTCGGCACTTTTCTGGCCCAGCGTACCTGGTTTTCAATCCGCCGCACTGGAGGCGGCGGATCTCATAGGAATCAATGGGAGTCTGACCATAGCGAAAGTTCATGTTCGCTGCTGCCCGACATCCCATTGATTCCTATGGGAGCTGTCTACACTTAACACCCTTACATGTACCCCGAGTCTAAACACCCCTAATCTGTCCCCCCCTACACCACCGCAACTAAATCAATGTATTACCCCCTAAACTGCCGCTCCCGGAGCCCACCGCCACTCTAATAAACTGATTAACCTCTAAACCGCCGCTCCCGGACCCCGCCGCCACTATAATAAATATGTTAACCCCTAAACCCGCCGCTCCCGGACCCCGCCGCCACCTACATAATACCTATTAACCCCTATCCTGCCCCCCCTACACCGCTGCCACCTATAATAAATTTATTAACCCTTATCCTGCCCCCCCTACACCGCCGCCACCTATAATAAAATTATTAACCCCTAAACCTAAGTCTAACCCTAACCCTAACACCCCCCTAACTTAAATATTAATTAAATACATCTAAATATTATAACTCTTATTAACTAAATTAATCCTATTTAAAAATAAATACTTACCTGTAAAATAAACCCTAAGATAGCTACAATGTAATTAATAATTACATAGTAGCTATTTTAGGATTTATATTTATTTTACAGGTAACTTTGTATTTATTTTAGCTAGTTAGAATAGTTATTAAATAGTTATTAACTATTTAATAACTACCTAGCTGAAAGAAATACAAAATTACCTGTAAAATAAATCCTAAGCTAAGTTACAATTAAAGCTTACACTACACTATCATTAAATTAATAAAATAAATTACCTACAAATAACTACAATTAAATACAATAAAATAAAATAACTAAAGTATAAAAAATAAAAAAAATAAGTTACAAAAAATAAAAATAAAAAAGTTAAAAATATTTAAAAAATATTACAACAATTTTAACTACTTACACCTAATCTAAGTCCCCTAATAAAATAACAAAGCCCCCCAAAATAAAAAAATGCCCTACCCTATTCTACATTAAAAAGTTAACAGGTCTATTACCTTACCAGCCCTTAAAAGGGCCTTTTGCGGGGCATGCCCCAAAGAATGCAGCTCTTTTGCCTGTAAGAAAAAATACAACCCCCCAACATTAAAATCCACCACCCACATACCCCTAATCTAACCCAAACCCCCCCTTAAATAAACCTAACACTACCCCCCTGAAGATCATCCTACCTTTAGCCGTCTTCAGCCAGCCGACCACCGATGGAACAGAAGAAGACATCCGGAGCGGCAGAAGTCATCATCCAAGGGGCGCTGAAGAAGTCTTCCATCCGATTGAAGTCATCATCCAAGGGGCGCTGAAGAAGTCTTCCATCCGATTGAAGTCATCATCCAGGCGGCGTTTTCAATCTTCATCCATCCGGAGCGGAGCGGAGCCATCTTCAGACGAGCCGACGCGGAGCCATCTTCTTCCACCGATGACTGAACGACGAATGACGGTTCATTTAAGTGACGTCATCCAAGATGGCGTCCCTCGAATTCCGATTGGCTGATAGGATTCTATCAGCCAATCGGAATTAAGGTAGGAAAAATCTGATTAAATCAGCCAATCAGATTGAGCTTGCATTCTATTGGCTGATCAGAACAGCCAATAGAATGCGAACTCAATCTGATTGGCTGATTGGATCAGCCAATCTGATTGAACTTCAATCTGATTGGCTGATTTAATCAGCCAATCAGATTATTCCTACCTTAATTCCGATTGGCTGATAGAATCCTATCAGCCAATCGGAATTTGAGGGACGCCATCTTGGATGACGTCACTTAAAGGAACCGTCATTAGTCGTTCAGTCGTCGGTGGAAGAAGATGGCTCCGCTTCGGCTCGTCTGAAGATGGCTCCGCTCCGGATGGATGAAGATTGAAGACGCCGCCTGGATGATGACTTCAATCGTATGGAAGACTTCTTCAGCGCCCCTTGGATGATGACTTCAATCAGATGGAAGACTTCTTCAACGCCCCTTGGATGATGACTTCTGCAGCTCCGGATGTCTTCTTCAGTTCCATCGGTGGTCAGCTGGCTGAAGACGGCTAAAGGTAGGATGATCTTCAGGGGGGTAGTGTTAGGTTTATTTAAGGGGTGGTTTGGGTTAGATTAGGGGTATGTGGGTGGTGGGTTTTAATGTTGAGGGGGTTGTATTTTTTTTTTTACAGGCAAAAGAGCTGAATTCTTTGGGGCATGCCCCGCAAAAGGCCCTTTTAAGGGCTGGTAAGGTAATAGAGCTGTTAACTTTTTAATATAGAATAGGGTAGGGCATTTTTTTATTTTGGGGGGCTTTGTTATTTTATTAGGGGGCTTAGATTAGGTGCAAGTAGCTTAAAATTGTTGTAATATTTTTTAAATGTTTGTAACTTATTTTTTTTATTTTTTGTACTTTGTTTAGTTTATTTAATTGTATTTAATTGTAGTTATTTGTAGGTAATTTATTTTATTAATTTAATGATAGTGTAGTGTTAGGTTTAATTGTAACTTAGCTTAGGATTTATTTTACAGGTAATTTTGTATTTCTTTTAGCTAGGTAGTTATTAAATAGTTAACTATTTAATAGCTATTGTACCTAGTTAAAATAAATTGATATTTGCCTGTAAAATAAAAATAAATCCTAACATAGCTACAATATAATTATTATTTATATTGTAGCTATCTTAGGGTTTATTTTAAAGGTAAGTTTTTATTTTTAAATAGGATTAATTTAGTTAATAAGAGTTATAATATTTAGATGTATTTAATTAATATTTAAGTTAGGGGGGTGTTAGGGTTAGGGTTAGACTTTGGTTTAGGGGTTAATAATTGTATTATAGTTGCGGCAGGGGGGGGCTGATTAGGGGTTAATATGTTTAATATAGGTGGCGGTGGGGTTCGGGAGCGGCGGTTTAGGGGTTAAACAATTTATTTAGTTGCGGCGGGGTACGGGATCGGCAGGATAGGGGTTAATAAATTTATTATAGGTGGCGGCGGTATAGTGGGGGCAGGATAGGGGTTAATAGGTATTATGTAGGTGGCGGTGGGGTCCAGGAGCGGTGGTTTAGGGGTTAATCAGTTTATTAGAGTGGCGGTGGGCTCCGGGAGCGGCAGTTTAGGGGTTAATACATTTATAAGAGTTGTGGCGGGGTCTAGGATCGGCAGTTTAGGGGTTAATAACTTTATTTAGTTGTGGGGGGCTCCGGGGGCGCCGGTATAGGGGGTGGAACAGTATAGTTAGTGTGGGTGCTTAGTGACAGCTTATCAATAAAGCTGTAAAAAAGCCGAAGAGCAGCGAGATCGGATGAGTGATAACTATCACAGTCCGCTGCTCATCGCCCCATACTTGGTGCGCGGCTTTTTGACAGCTTTTTTGATAACTTTGGCGATATTTTTCAGGTCCGCTGCGGTGATGGTAGGCGAGCTTAGGCGGGCGTATTGGGCCGGCGAAGGCAGGTAAGTAGACACGTTGATAACTAGAGGCCTTTGCATCAACCATGCATTAAAAAAATCAAATTAATGAATTAATTTCTTGTCATTGTAAGAATATTATATATTTTTTGCAGGGTGGTTGTAATCTACAATATGTAGGGTGCACATCCACACTTTGAAAACAAGATTAGGTGAACATGTTTATAACATTAAAAAAAGATTAGAATAAAAAACAAAAAAAGAAGATTTCCTCTGGAGAAAGCACAATCATGATTATTCTTCTTTAAAATTTATGGGAATAATAAAACTTCTACCCTACTGGAGGGGATATGTCTATACTCAGTTGGGCTGGTTGGAAATAAAGTGGATCCATCGACTGGATACAAAAGGTTCCCAACAGTCTCAATGTGGGCTTTGAAATTTGCCATTTTTTTAAGGTTTACATATGTATGTGCCTGTGGAGAAAGATTCCTCAGGAATATGTTTATTTTTGGGCACACTCTCTCTGTTGATGTTGAATATTAAATATTGTTAATTCTTTTTATATTTGAACTTTTACATATTTTACTTTGTCTTTGTATTATCATTTATTTTGATTATTTTTATCTATTTGCATGATAAGTTAGTATGTATTTTAGATCAATTTAAATGTAGATATTTTCCTATTATACAGTCAAAGTATGTAAAGAAATATTTATGAATGGATCCTTTTACAACATACCACCACCTTAAATCTAAGACCGCTTGCTAACAATACCACCTTAAATTTTCTTTCTTTTTAATAAATGAAGAGCCCTTTTTTTTAAATGTAATGGAGACTTCCTGACAACATCCTTAAGAAAGCCACCTTAGATCAGAAAACCCCCCACTATTGGAGTGGCTGTCAGGTACAATTCCGTCACAATACAGGGGTGATGGTGTTTGGAACAGCCTAAGATGTAACGAATTGCCGTTGGCTTGCAGTTTAAGCAGCTTAAGTAATTAAGTCTATCTATACAGGTGAAAAGTAACTACAATAACTGTCTCTTGTTTTTTGTTTTTAATACTTTGAGTAGATTCTTTCATATACCACTCACAGCGTATTGATCATACTACACCATATGTGTTTGTTTTTTTAATTTCTTCATATAGAGGATTTCTTCAAGCAATAATACTTTTTATGGGACTTTTTGGAACATATCCTTTGTTTCAATAAATTCAAGTATCTCTGCAATGTATCACCTTTGTTTCACTTAATGCCCTTAGGACTTTCCATGTTGTCCTAACAGCACTGGGCTTTAACGTGCTTAGGATCGCAGGGAATGTCCTATATTACTCTGCATCCTGCAGCCTCCTGATTTAGGGAAAGAGATAAAATCGGACTGGGGGCGTGCCTAGCATTGTAGGCAGTTTCCCATGATCTGAACCCAGGCTTGAAATCACAAGATCACAGATGATCTTTGTTCAGATGTTAAACACTTGCACCAGACTTGAAGGGGCTAAATGCAAAAGTGGTGAATAAGATCAGAACACAGATTTGTCAGTGTGCTAAAGCTCTTGAGGAGGTAATGAGAGGGAGGAATCAATGTGAGGACAAAATGGGCAACAAGAACATAAAGCAGAGCTATTTTTACATCCTGCAAAGGCCAGATCAGTTGCTTGAAGTGCTCAAACAGGTGGGCAAGTTGCTTTGTCTATAGCAAGCTTTCTATGAGTATACGTGCTGGAAGTATAACAAACCCAGACCAAACTCTTAACATTTGGGGAAAATAACACGCATCTTTAGTCTTGACTGGGCCTCTCTGCCCCAGCTTCGTAACAGTACGTAGCAGGTGGTAAGATGCCCATTGGCATCAGAAACAAAGTGCATCAGTGCTGCAAATTTGATCACATCTAAAGGGAGATCGCATGCTGGGCTTGAGTGTCAGAAAAGACGAGATGGTAGTGCAGGTAAAAAAAGGTAGCTTGAAATAAGAGTTCCAGCTCTCATGAAGCTGGACGCCCTTAGACCTTGGCTTTCATCCTACCATGGCTGGGGGATCTGCTCTTTATATGATTGAGGAGGGCTTTAAGATTCCAATACAGGGCTTAGTGTGGGTTTCAGGTATCCACAAATATTTTAATCTTGCCTACCGTAGGATTAATAGCATTGCTGCCCCCTTTAAGATCCCGGTTTTTAAATTGGTAGTATGCTTAGTGGGGGGATGGGGTGTCCCAAAGGAGAAATCAGGTAAGCTTCAATCATTCAATAAATAAAAAGAGAGAAGCGCTCAACCTGGAAATGAACAATAGCATAATAGCTTGTTCTATGGCTAGTTACCACCCAAGAAGCAGCCTCTTTTTGCTCAACATGTGCCTTTCACAGAGAAGAACTTTCCTGAAGCATATCAGTCTGATCCTGACTTCACAGTACAGTCCAGCCCCGAAATACCAGGCAATCCCTCTCTGAACGAGAGAAACAGCAAAACCCCAGACATATGTTTCCACCTATTGTGGGCCTCGTCAGTGAGGTGCAGCCATATACCTTTAGGCACACTGAGCAACGGGGCCACGTCTGGATTCCCGCATCACACTTAGGGAGACTTACCAAAATGTCATAATTTGCATAAATAAAAAGAGAAGCGCTCAACCTGGAAACGAACAATAGCATAATAGCTTGTTCTATGGCTATTTACCACCCAAGAAGCAGCCTCTTTTTGCTCAACATGTGCCTTTCACAGAGAAGAACTTTCCTGAAGCATATCAATCTGATCCTGGCTTCACAGTGCAGTCCAGCCCCGAAATACCAGGTAATCCCTCTTTGAACAAGAAAAACAGCAAAACCCCAGACGTACGTTTCAGCCTACTGTGAAGTCAGGATCAGACTGATATGCTATAGGAAAGTTCTTCTGTAAAAGGCACATATTGAGAAAAAAGAGGCTGCTTCTAGGGTGGTAACTAGCCATAGAACAAGCTATTATGCTATTGTTCGTTCCCAGGTTGAGCACTTCTCTCTTTTTATTTATTCAATTTATTCAATCATATTACCTGTTCCATTCTCAAGGTGAAGCTTATGAATGATCTGGTATCGTTCATTATCTGCTTCTTTTGGTATTGTGCTGCTTGAAATTAATCTTCATTTTCAGGTGCACCATATACTCTGAAGAATATTCCCTTCAGCAGCTAACAGACTGCTTTTTCCAACTTTTCCAACCATCCTCCTCTAAGGGCAAGATTTATCAAAGTGAGAATAAGAAAATTCTCACATTTGTCATAAAAAAAAAACTCACAAATGATTTCACCATATTTATGAAAGGTTATGCGCCAATAAAGTCGCAACTTTTCATATGTGCGAACAAATTGACTCATAACCATTTGCAAGTCTTAAGTATATGCGAATAAGTTGTCTGGAAATGCCTAATTCTTGTATTAATCTCTATTGGCATTTTAAAATGCCCGTATATATTCGCAGTTCTCATATATTTATGAAAAGTGGTGCATGCAATATTCACTGCTTTTAATCTCACCAATTTGTAGGTTGCGAAGAGTGAAAAATAAAGAGCGATATTGTTGTTTGTCTGGAGGGAAAATGGAAATATGTCTTTTTCTTGCTGTATCTAGGGTTAGAAATTGCCCACAACAAGGCGCAGATCCTGAATAATAATAAATATTTTATAAAAAAGTGAAATAATTTAAGTGCGATTGAAATAAGTGAGCTCCAAAAAACGGGCAACCTTCCTTAATGAAAGAGAGCCAAAGAAGGGGCAAAATAAAAATAACTTTAATATAAAAGAAATAACATTGTTTTAAACAATCACTTGATTAAAACAAACCATTTACCGGTGTCTAAAATTAAGATTGATAAATAAAGTGAAAATTAAATTTTCGCAAGAAAACTAGGATCAGCCATTCGCTTGATATCGCAAAAAAGTTTTGCCCCAAAAATGTCTCTAGAATTTTGATAAATACTGGCAACATTTTTGACTTCACACATTGCAAACTATTGCGAAAATAATCGTGAATTTTTAGGTGCATTTTTTCGGGGCTTGATACATTTTGCCCTAAGTGAGAGTTTCTCTGGCCCTCACTATTTGGCACGCATATAATCAGTATTGGAAGGAGTGGGATGAATTTTGTGACAGTCACAGGGTTTTGGGTTTAGTGGGCTCACAGAAGTGGTAGTTGAGTTTGCCTGTGAAAGGGATTAATGAGGAGGTTCACAGTTTTTTGGCAGCAGTCTTTTTTAACAAGTTGTTTAGCTTCACTGATTTTGGTGGTACATATCAGGTGTGGAAGGGCAGGAGTCATATGGATTCTAAGTCTAGGCATATTAGGGAACCCATCACCGTCTAGTGTTTGAGTTGTTACCAATGCTGTTGAAGATTGACATGTGAGTTTATAAGTTCAGTTGTGCATTTGCTTTAGCAATTTCTGGGCCCTTAAGAGTAGGAAGATTAGTGGCTCAATCCCTGATTGGCCAGCTAGAGAAGTCTATTTAAATAGTGTACAAATTATGCACATATGACGGTTTTGTTTTTTGTATCCCCCGATCAAAAGCTGACCAGGGGTAATTTGGGAATGGCTTTTGGTTCACATTCAAGGACTTATTTTGTGATCAGGCCATTAGGACCTAGTCAATTTTTTGTACATTCGGACTGGTCTCTTTTACAGATACCAGTTTTAAATGGCTCTGGCTAGGACTGCAATAGCTGCTGGTTATGATCCCAGCAAAATAGCACCTCACTCATTTAGAAGTACAGCAACCAGTGAGTCCATTCGAAAGCTGTGTGGCATTCCCAGCATTACATGTGTTTTATGTGCACCCTACTTTGATTAAAGTGCTATTGTTCATGTTGTTTTCTTGATGCTTGGTGTTGATTTAATTTTGTCTGCACTTAAACTCTTGTTTATGGAGCAGCAATCCAGGTAATTTTTCTTCTGGATGGACAGCAGTTGGGCTTCCATAAATTTCAGGTTTTTATGAGGTGTCCTGGCTGCGAGTGCTTGACGTGAAACAAGCTTCCTTCATTTCTGGAAGGTACGCAGAGCAGGTGGGGAAAAATGCAAATTGTGTTCCATTTGGGGAGCAATGATCTAACATTCAATAGTTGCGCAAAGTGCTTTTAAGTGTGAGAGTAGGCTGGTTCTTTCCATCCGCAAGTGCAGTAAATAGGTTTCATGTTTATAGCTCTTGTAGTGAGGATCATGGCCTAATTTGGTGCAGAGCCCTTATAGAGTGACAATCAGGCTAATAGGTTGGGTTATCCCTAGATTGTGACCCAGGGGTGCCACTCCCCAAGAGGAGAGATCTATGGCAAGGTATTGTTTAAAGGTAAGTTGTAGATGGGAATATCTTACAGTTGTACAAGGGCTAAAACTCCAGTAAGACTGCTTATCAGCCTGAAAGAAACTAGATGCCTTGCAGATATGAGAAAAATATGCGGTTGGTATGGCTTATGAGGTGCAGAGTCCTTATGCAGTAATGGTTGGGTTAATGGGTTGGATGATGTCCCTAGGTGATGACGTAGTGGTTCCCCTCCTAATGAGCAAGCTGGCCAAATAACTCCAAGGGTATATGTTGCTCTAGTAGGAGTAAAGCCTCCTTATTAGAGTTTTTAATAAGGACTTCAGTTGCTGACACCGTTTGACATTGACTTCATGAAAGGTCTTAAAGGGCCATGATCCCCAAATGTTGAAACACTTGAAAGTGATGCAGCATAGCTGTAAAAAGCTGACTAGAAAATATCACCTGAACATCTCTATGTAAAAAAGAAAGATACTTTACCTCAAAATGTCCTAAGTATTCACACCCTATTGTAAAGGACTTTAAGCAGCAAATCAGTATGTCTGTCCCAGGACAGGCAAGGGAGTGAGACTCATGCACACTCGTGCTATTTCCCTATTCAGTTTAAGGAAGTTTACTATGAAATCTCATGAGAGTTAAGTGACATCTCATTAGAGTTAAGTGAAATCTCATGAAATCACAGTAAAATAATTCATGACCTCAGCACTGCTGATGCTGATTGGCTGCAGTTAATTTATTTTCTTTTTTTTTTACCTGCAGCTGGACAGCAGCTGAAATATAACTTTTTTACACAGGACAGAGTCTGGTGAGCTGAGGAAATTGTGAGGTATAATATCTTCCTTTTTTACAAAAGTGCAAAGACACAGCAGCACCACTTTTAATCTCCAAAGTTATATTTTATTCCATTCACAGGATAGCAAAAAGTAAAAACAGAACAACGTTTCGGGTTAAACACCCTTACTCATGTTCATGCAGTGTATACAGACATTACTGCCCTTAAATACCTACAAATAGGTGAGACCACACCTCCTTAATTAACATTCTTAATACATTTAGATAGTACACCTTCATATATACTGACCTCTAGTGGTCAACACCTTGATTAATTTATTCTTAATATGAAATCTTTTTTTTTAAATAAAAAAAAAACAAACAAAAAAACACACTATATACATAGACATGGAAAGCAGCAGATCAAATTTACAGATTTAAATCAATGACAATGTACCAATTCTCACATCACAATTTATCCCTTGTCCCAGAGATAAGCCCAGAGATAAGCCTTTACATAAATACACTCAGATGAATTTCCCTATTCATCCCTTTAGGAATCATTGACTCTAATTTATCTATCCAAAAGGCTTCACGCCTCTTAAGAAGTTGCTCCCTATTGCCTCCTCTCCTAGGTATGGGTATATGATCAGTAATTTGAAATCTCAACTGTGAGATAGTATGGCCTTTTTCCAAAAAATTATGTGCAACAGGAGCATTATGATCCTTGGTCCTAATATTGGATTTATGCTGAAGCATTCTATCCCTGACCCGTTGGGTTGTCTCGCCAATATAAATTAGGCCACATGGACACTTAATTAGATATATTACAAAAGGTAGCATTACAATTGTAATACCCTTTAATCCTGAAATTCTGACCCGTTAGGGGATGGGTAAATATATCTCCTTTAATCAGATTACTACAATTCGAGCAATTGAGGCAAGGAAAACAGATATAATTTTTTGAGGTTATAAAACCCTGTCTATTTTTCTTTTTGCTGCCTACATCTGCCCTAATTAGCTTATCTCTTAAACTAGGGAGTCTAGTATATGCAGGCATAGGTGGTTGTCTAAAGGCTTTAACCTCTGGGATACACTCACTTAAAATGTGCCAGTGCTTATGTAATATCCTTTGAATCTTTGGGCTAAGGGCATTATATTCTGAAACAAATACCTTTCTCTCAGGGTCTTACTTGTTTTGGCTATTCTCCTTATTAGCCCCTCCTTTTGGTAAATCCAATACCTTTTTGGTAACCTCTTCTATCATACTTTTGGGATATCCTCGCTCCACAAATCTATCGCCCATTTCTCTAAGTCTAGCTGGGGCTACTACATCATCTCTCACAATCTTTTTTACCCTCAGCATTTGACTAAAAGGAAGTGACTTAATTAATGATGGGGCATGTGCACTAGTATAGTGAAGGAGGCTATTCCTATCTGTATCTTTTCTATACAAATCTGTTTTTAGAACACCCCTATCCTTAGTATCTAAAAAGTTTATAGATTCCTCACTCCAAGTTAGTGTAAATGTCATACTCCTTGTTGCAGAGTTTAATTCCAAAACAAATTGTTGGAGGGTGCCAACGTCGCCCCACCAAATGCCAAAAATATCATCTATGTAACGCCACCAAGTGGTGCCACATAGGAGAAAAAGTTTACTTTCATATACAAATCTCTCTTCAAAAATATTCAGAAAAATATTGGCATAGGTGGGGGCAACGTTGGACCCCATTGCTGTTCCCTGTTTCTGTACATAGTACGTATCCTCAAACAAGAAGTAGTTACAATATAATATAATCTCAAGCAATTCAATAATAAACTGCCGCTGTTCCATTGAGAATCTTTTACTTTTAGAAATGGCAAAACCTATTGCATCCAAGCCACTAGAATGGGGTATTGATGTATAGATGCTCACAATATCCAAACTAAACAAAATGCATTTCTCCATAGACCCAGACAAGCTACCAATTTTCTCCAAAAAGTAATTTGTGTCTTTAATAAAAGACATGGTCTGGGACACAAACGGTCTTAAAAGCTTGTCAAGGTATATGGAAATATTTGTAACAATAGAATCAGTTCCTGCCACAATTGGACGCCCAGGCGGGGCCTCCAGATTTTTGTGCACCTTAGGGAGTGTATAAAATACTGGGATAACAAATTCATCTTTTATCAAAAAATTCTTAGTATCATTATCAATTATACCATTCAGAGAAGCTCTCATTACACATTTTTTAATGTCAATCATAATCTGCTTGGAAGGGTCATATGGAAGGGGCATATACACCTCAAGTTTGGACAACTGTCCCTTGATCTCATCAATATCATACCCCCTATCCAATATCACAGAGGCCCCTCCCTTGTCCGCTTGCTTACAAATCAGCTTTTCTCATCACTTAGTGACTCTAAGGCTATGCATTCTTGTTTAGACATATTAGGGGAAAACATACACCCTTTCTTTTTACATTGTGCCTTAAGATTACAAATATCACCTTTAACCAGTTTCATGAACACATCGATACTGGAATCATATGCTGCTGGTATAAATGTGCTTTTATTTCTTAAGCCTAATGTTTTAATGGCTAATTCTTCCATCTTAGTACTTCTATTAACATTGTCAGACAATCTCACAGAGTCAGCATTGGAAAAGAACGATTTCAACAGGTCTTGCTCTAACTTAAAGAAGTTACATTTCGCTTGCCTGCAAAAAGATAGTCCTTTCTCCAGTACATTTGTTTGAGTCTCTGTTAATTGTGTACCAGAAATGTTAATGATCAGTGTCTTGTCCCCCGACGGGTTCTCCTCTGATATTCCTGGACTGGCTTGCTGCTCACCATTTTCTTGTTCCCTGGCTTTGTGGTGACGTTTCCTGCCACCCCGTCTCCTCCGATATCCGACTCCCCAGGCGATGATTCAGTAGTTATCTCAGAGCCGCTTGTTGTCTTGTGCATCCTCCATTCACGTCTGTGGTCAAATCTGGAAGTGATGTATCGCTGACTTCCGGTTCGATCCCGGGTCCATCTGTAAACGGCCGTGGTCAGATAATCCTGCTCATTTCAATGCTTTATCGGTATCCATGTTATTGGATGACTTTCTAAGGTCCGCTTCAACCTCTTTAATCTCAATAGCTTAAGTATCCATTGCTTTCTGCAAATATTCCACGATAAGAACTATGATATCAAGGGAGTATTTTTTCAAGATATGCTCAAACTTAGTACAGTACTCTTGATTACTGAATAACAATGTTGGCCTAATGTTCATTCTAAGGCCCCGTGGAATACGTTTAATTCTGTAGTACTCATCTAGAGTTGAGGAATTTAGCTGGTATGTCATATTTCGTCTAGCAAGCTTCTCATAGTTACTGATGCTGGTTTCTGCTTGTGGAGTCCTTAAGAACTCACGAGAGCCCCTTACTAAGGTAGTAATCCGAGCTGCTTCCCTGTCTGTGTATGCAAATACTTTTGCTCCCTGTGTTTCACTGGTTTCTTGGATATCCTCCATAATGGGTGAGTGCACGGATAAAAGGCAGTCGGCAATAACTCCTACTCAAGGTAATACCCAGCACAAATGTCCCAGGGTTTTTTTGAAAAATATTTTTTTTTCCCAGTATTTTATACACTCCCTAAGGTGCACAAAAATCTAGAGGCCCCGCCTGGGCGTCCAATTGTGGCAGGAACTGATTCTATTTTTACAAATATTTCCATATACCTTGACAAGCTTTTAAGACCGTTTGTGTCCCAGTCCATGTCTTTTATTAAAGACACAAATACATTTTTGGAGAAAATTGGTAGCTTGCCTGGGTCTATGGAGAAATGCATTTTGTTTAGTTTCGATATTGTGAGCCTCTACACATCATTACCACATTCTAGTGGCTTGGATGCAATAGGGTTTGCCATTTCTAAAAGTAATAGATTCTCAATGGAACAGCAGCAGTTTATTATTGAATCGCTTGAGATTATATTATATTGTAACTACTTCTTGTTTGAGGATACGTACTATGTACAGAAACAGGGAACAGCAATGGGGTCCAACGTCGCGCCCACCTATGCCAATATTTTTATGAATATTTTTGAAGAGAGATTTGTATATGAAAGTAAACTTTTTCTCCTATGTGGCACCACTTGGTGGCGTTACATAGATGATATTTTTGGCATTTGGTGGGGCGACGTTGGCACCCTCCAACAATTTGTTCTGGAATTAAACTCTGCAACAAGGAGTATGAAATTTACACTAACGTGGAGTGAGGTTTATAAGGATAGGGGTGTTCTAAAAACAGATTTGTATAGAAAAGATACAGATAGGAATAGCCTCCTTCACTATACTAGTGCACATGCCCCATCATTAATTAAGTCACTTCCTTTTAGTCAAATGCTGAGGGTAAAAAGGATTGTGAGAGATGATGTAGTAGCCCCAGCTAGACTTAGAGAAAGTGTATTTTATCAGTATTTTTTAATAATAAAGTTACCGCTCTTTTTCAACGATTCTCGCTGGATTCTTCTGTTTTGTTTTGGAGACTTAGAGAAATGGATGATAGATTTGTGGAGCGAGGATATCCCAAAAGTATGATAGAAGAGGTTACCAAAAAGGTATTGGATTTAACAAAAGGAGGGGCTAATAAGGAGAATAGCCAAAACAAGAAAGACCGTGACAGAATGGTATTTGTTTCAGAATATAATGCCCTTAGCCCAAAGTATCAAAGCATATTACATAAGCACTGGCACATTTTAAGTGAGTGTAGCCCAGAGGTTAAAGCCTTTAGACAACCACCTATGCCTGCATATACTAGACTCCCTAGTTTAAGAGATAAGCTAATTAGGGCAGATGTAGGCAGCAAAAATAAAAATAGACAGGGTTTTATAACCTCAAAAAATGATGGCTGTTTTCCTTGCCTCAATTGCTCGAATTGTAGCAATCTGATTAAAGGAGATATATTTACCCATCCCCTAATGGGTCAGAATTTCAGGATTAAAGGGTATTACAATTATAATGCTACCTTTTTAATATATCTAATTAAGTGTCCATGTGGCCTAATTTATATTGGCGAGACGACCCAACGGGTCAGGGTCCAGGGATAGAATGCTTCAGCATAAATCCAATATTAGGACCAAGGACCATAATGCTCCTGTTACACATTTTTTGGAAAAAGGCCATACTATCTCACAGTTGAGATTTCAAATTATTGATCATATACCCATACCTAGGAGAGGAGGCAATAGGCAATTAGAGTCATTGATTCCTAAAGGGATGAATAGGGAAATTGATCTGATTGTATTTATGTAAAGGCTTATCTCTGGGCTTATCTCTGGGACAAGGGATAAATTGTGATGTGAGAATTGGTACATTGTCATTGATTTAAATCTGTAAATTTGATCTGCTGCTTTCCATGTCTATGTATATAGTGTGTTTTTTGTTTTTATTTAAAAAAAAAGATTTCATATTAAGAATAAATTAATCAAGGTGTTGACCACTAGGGGTCAGTATAGGTGTACTATCTAAATGTATTAAGAATGTTAATTAAGGAGGTGTGGTCTCACCTGTTTGTAGGTATTTAAGGGCAGTAATGTCTGTATACACTGCATGAACATGAGTAAGGGTGTTTAACCCGAAACGTTGTTCTGTTTTTACTTTTTGCTATCCTGTGAATGGAATAAAATATAACTTTGGAGATTAAAAGTGGTGCTGCTGTGTCTTTGCACTTTGATATTGTTTTGGGGAAGTGGCAGTTTACCCCTCACAGCGTGCACACACCCTGGGACATTTGTGCTGGATATTACCTTGAGTTGGAGTTCCTTTTTTACAGGAGATATTTTCCTGTCAGCTTTTTACAGTTATGCTGCATCACTTTCAAGTGATTTAGCATTATTATTATTATTATCGGTTATTTGTAGAGCGCCAACAGATTCCGCAGCGCTATTAACAAAGGCGGAGTACAACAAAACAATTATAGGGATCAAATGGGTAGAGGGGCCTGCCAAGAGTTGCACTGTTGTAGTCAGCTCTTGAGAAGGTGGACTCTTAGGCTTACATGCTAAGGGGGTTCAGGGGATAGCAATGGAGGAGAGGAACTGGTGTAAAGAAAGGTTAGCATAGGTTGTATGCATCCCTGAACAGTAGAGTCTTTAGGGAGCACTTGAAGCTTTTAAAACTAGAAGAGAGTCTTGTGGAGCGAGGCAAAGAGTTCCACAAGATGGGAGCCAGTCTGGAGAAGTCCTGTAAATGGGAGTGTGATGAGGTGACAAGAGAGGAGGAGAGTAGGAGGTCGTGAGCAGAGCGAAGGGGACGGGAGGGAGAGTATCTGGAGACAAGGTCTGAGATATAGGGGGGAGCAGTGCATTTGGGGCTTTGTATGTCAGAATGAGAATTTTGTGTTTGATCCTAGAGGCAAGAGGAAGCCAGTGAAGAGATTGGCAGAGAAGTGCAGCAGATGAAGAGCGACATGTAAGGAAGATGAGTCTGGCAGAGGCATTCATTATGGATTGTAAAGGAGCTAGGCGGTAGGTGGGGAGACCAGAGAGGACAGAGTTGCAGTAATCGTGGCGGGAGAGAATGAGAGAGTGGATTAAAATCTTAGTTGTGTCTTGTGTAAGGAAGTGTCTAATTTTAGAGATGTCTTTAAGGTGGAAGCGGCAGGCTTTAGCCAATGACTGAATGTGAGGAGTGAAAGAAAGATCTGAGTCAAATGTGACCCCGAGACATCGGGCATGCAGGGTGGGGGTAATGATGGAGTTATCAACAGTTATAGAGAGATTGGGGGTGGAGAGTTTAGAAGAAGGGGGGAAAATAAGGAGCTCAGTTTTGGAGAGATTTAGCTTGAGGTAGTGAGAGGACAACCAGTTGGAGATTTGAGAAAGATAGTTAGTGACACAGGTTAGCAAGGAAGGAGAAATGTCTGGTGCAGAGAAGTAGATTTGGGTCATGGGTGTCATTGGCATACAAATGATATTGTAGACTGTGGGACTTTATTAGGGAACATAGTGATGATGTGTAGATTGAGAAGAGAAGGGGACCGAGGACAGAGCCTTGCGGTACTCTGACAGAAAGTGGTGACGGAGCAGAGGAGGCCCCAGAGAAGGCTACACTAAAGGTACTGTTTGACAGGTAGGAAGAGAGCCACAAGAGGGCTGTGTCACATATGCCAAAGGATTGGATGGCTTGGAGCAAGAGAGGGTGGTCAACAGTGTCAAAGGCTGCGGACAGATCAAGGAGGATAAACAGAGAGAAGTGGCCTTTTGATTTTGCTGTAAGTAGGTCGTTGGTAACCTTAACAATTGCTGTCTCTGTGGAGTGATGGAGACGAACTCCAGATTTCAATGGGTCAAGGAGGGAGTTTATTGTAAGGAAATGGGATAGGCATGCATGAGGTAGTTTTTCAAGAAGCTTTGATGTAAGAGGGAGGAGGGAAATAGGGCGGTAGTTGGATGGGGAGGTAGGATCAAGGGAAGGTTTTTTGAGGATAGGTGTGACCAGTGCATGTTTCAGCTATGAGGGAAATATACCGGTGCGGAGGGAGAGGTTGAAAGTGTGTGTGAGTATAGGGGTAAGGGTGGCAGAGAGGGAGGGGAGTAGCTGTGAGGGGATAGGGTCAAGGGGAAAGGTAGTGAGGTGAGAGTATAAGTGCAGTATAAGTGCCGAAACATCTTCCTCAGTAACAGGAGAGAATGAGCTAAGTTTAAGGTTACAATCCAGGTACTTCCACACAGGTGGAAAAAATCCAGCAGGAAATGGATCGAGATTAAGAGTTTAAAAGTTTCTTTATTGATATCCGTAAAAAGAGTACTGTGAACAGTCACAGAGTAAAGATACAATATCACAGCCTTTAAGAATGTCAGCCCAATAGCTCTATATCAAACAAACCAACATGTTTCGTGCTGGTACAGCACTTCGTCAGGGATAGTAAAGGGTTAACTGCTCACCTGTTAAATACATACCTGGTCCAATCAAAACTATGCAACATGACTCGGACCAATGAAAAACATAATAGCTGGATTCGTCATGTGTATCATACAATTGCAATGGTTCATTTGCATGTTTAGCCTGGACCAAAGTTATAACAGGTGTTCAGCATAAGAATAAATGATTAATCGTATATACATTAAAATACAACGATAGATATTGAGCTAACAATATTTACTAAAATCCTAATGTAGATTTATTAAAAAAACATCAAAATGCACATATAATACTGAGAGCATTCCTGTTTATACCTGGTGACTTGTATTCTGACAACGAATATTCTTAATTACAAGATTTATAATTAATGTATCTAGATAGCAAAGTTTAGATCTATCCATTTTATATTATACACCAAGCAAAGTAGCTAAGCAACAATATTAATTGAATATGACTATAGATCTACAAAAATGTATATAAGTATACAGTGTATGACTTTAATGTCATTGTTTTTATTATTATAGGGAGAATGAAACATGCATAAAAAAAAAAAAAATAACAACAACCTGTCATGCGTTCCAACATCTTCAAAGTTATATAGTATGCTATATTGGAATGTATTGTTTCGTTTCAGTGTTAAATCATAGCGGAAACCTCATTTATAAACATAAGGTTATTTAAAAAAAACTGCTTATTGTAATTATGATGTTACATAAAAAATCAGATGTTGTAGAATATACAGCGAATGCTTTTAATGTTCCTACTTATCTAGTTGTAACGAGATACGCTAGGTATATATGCTGTAACATTTTGAGAATGTATCCATGATATTCTTTAACTTCTATGGTTACTATCCTTGTTAATCTGACCTGTAAAGGGACATAATCCGTGAAGTGCAGAAATGACTTAATGTAGCTAAAAAGCTTGGATTAAATCCTTTATAGATAAAGATATATAGCAGATTAGTTTGCTCTATTCAATTTCATCATAAGGAAGACTGGTTTACTAAATAACTACCAGTGGGAACCAAGAGTAATATCGCCGTATCGCTAAAGATAAATGACCAAAATACTATAAAAGTGGTCTATTGTATTAATACCTCCTTTTATGTATGTCTTAAAAAAAGATATATTCGTGCTAAAAAAAAGGAAGAAGTGAAAAAATGTGTATATCCATAATAAGATAAAAGTAAATTGTGTAAATAATGTCGACTCCAAAGTGTTTTTGTTGAATCAATACAGTGTAGTTCCTAAATTAAGAACCATATTAAAAAAAAAATTACAAATAAATACAGACTATAATTGTTCAGAGTTAAACTAAACATGTAAATAAACAATGTCCCTTGCCCAATCCTTGTTCAATTATTGTATTCTATTGCTAGTGCCTCACTTATAAAATGTTCACATTGAAAATGTGAACATATGTTGTTATAGAAATGCACAGCCCAGTGCAATGCACATCCCAGACTGGTGTGAAATATATGCAGGGAGGGCAGTCAGCTGAGTCCACTAAATTTAGTTGATTGCGAATCAAAGACAATTGGAAAGTTAGATTCTGGTCAGGGTGAAATTTGGGGGACGATAAAACTATGGAATAAGACAGCTATACATTTTAGAATAATAGCAAGTATTGATAAGGATTGAACATCACATGGCAATTAAATGAACATTAGAAATAAGACATTGGATAACAGTACAACAGACGTAGGACTAAATTAACAAACTAAAATCATTTGCTCTATGTAAATACTCATGTACCAGAAGAGAGTTACAGGAGAGTAAAAAACACCAGAGTGCAGCGAATAGTTGCAGATTGACAGGGTCAATGTGAGTATTATGTCCCTTTAAGTTATGCTTGTGTTTTCATATTGTTAATAACAGCAACCATGGTTTGGCCTTTATCTCCAGCTCCATGACAATTAATTTTTGGGGAGAGATCTGTGGGAAAGGTATAGTTGTATGAGAAAAATCTTATTAGGGTTTTAGACCTTAATTAAATAACAGAAAAGATGGGTAAACACAGAAAAAATAAAGGCAAAATGTTTTTGTTTTTTTTAGGAATTTATGACATAACAAATGTTGTGTCAATGTATGTCACAAAGACAATTTCAAAACAAAAATAGCAACATAATCCCTAAATAACAGGTAAAACAATTGAAAATAAGACATTTGTCAGATACCTCTATTTGAGGTAACTACTTATCTGGCCACTCATAGACCACCTGGATAATTAGAACTATATTAAATGGTAGTTACAATAGAGGCAACTCTTGGGCCATATGACTAAGTTAAAGAGATCACTTTTCTAGTATATTACAATAAATAAGGATTTCAAAATACATTAGAGACTGGTAATATTCTATAGGTCAGTGCTTTCCAAACGGTGTGTCGGGACACACTAGTGTCTTGGCAGCAGTGTGTAGGTGTGTCCCTGCTTCAGCACAATTTTTTTTTAAATTTAATTTTTTTTTTTTGTTTCTGACTTTCCGCCTGCCTGCTACGCATATCACATGGTTGACTCGTGATTGATACCTAGGGGTCACAGATCATCTTAACCTATTGGTGCAGCTCAGTGGGAACTGAATCTATTCCCATTGGTGGCTTTGGTGGCACATTGGCTCCTGACTGCACGTGTGTCTCCTTAATTGGCTCCTGACTGCACGTGTAGTCAGTGAGTGGGACAGCAGTGTGTTTGCAGCACGGGCAGTAGTCAATCAGACTCACCGAGCTCTGAGGGCGGCAGCTTAAATGCTAAGCTGAAGTCAGAGGTCAGTGGGGGTTTTTTTGCAGCTAGCTCCCAGTAATGGATTGCTGCTCCTGCTCTTGATATATGGATAGAAAGGGGAAGCTTAAAAATGCTTGATGATGAAATGCGAGTGTCTTTATCTAATATTCCACCAAATATTCAGAAATTGTGTTCATCCCATCAACCTCATGCATCCCATTAAAATAGTAAGTAGCTATTGGTGTTATTAAACTTTTTTTTTAATTCTTGCACATACATACATAGTGTTACTTGTAAATACATTTTGTTATTATATCATTTATGTATGTGTCCATATCTCTTAAAACAAGTTAGTTTAACCTCCTGTTTGCCAGTACAACTGAATTACTGTGTCGCGAAATTATATAGGTCTAAAAAGTGTGTCGCCAACATGAAAAGTTTGGAAAGCTCTGCTATAGGTAATGCAAGAATTCTTTATCTCCGTGTGTACATTCTAACAGTCTCATATATACAATAAAATTAGTAAAAAAGGAATATTCAGCTAGCAGGAGGCAATTGTAACAGTAAAATATATATTAGCTAGTGAGGTAGCTCACTTAACTTGAAAAATAAATCTCACAGACGGATCATTAAAACTTATCTGAAATGTACAGGGCATTATTTGTATCATCTTAAGGACTGAGCATAAGTGATTAATGTACCTTTCTAATGTATAGCTCCTGTACAAGCTAATTTATAAAAAGGGAGCTGCCTTAAAGAATGTGCTAGGAAACAACAAACTAGGATGCAGAAGTCGCAAGTCCTATAAGTTATCAGCTAGAGATTGATTTATAGACCAAGTTAAGCTATAGTTATATGTGCTCTCAATTTCTACATTGCAAAAAGGGTCAAGCACAAACATAATTCAAAAATTGCAAGGAGCAACTTAACAAAAAGCAAATGGCACCAGATGCCAAGAGAGTAATACAGATAACTTGTATCAGATAAACTGCAGATCTTAGTATTCAGAAATGTTAAATACACAGTTGCTCTATAAAGGCAAGTGGGAAACTGACTGAGCTACTTAAGAGAGTCAACCTTTTAAATTATGAAAGTTATTTACCTATATAGTCAAAAGGATGTAATCTTTGTTGTTTTGCAGTGTGGTTTTATAATATAGGGAGATTGATATCTCCAAGAAATTGGAAGGGCATAATACACAAATGCAAACTTTAGGAGGTGCTGTGCAGCTATAGCTTACTGATAATAATGTAACGTTGAAAAATATATTTTGTACTAGCTAACTTTTAGGGTAGTAAAACCATATATGACCAAAAGGCTCTACTGCAAATATATTTTAAAAAACCCTATAGGTCACAAGAATAGTGTAGAACATGTCACATGCTATCAACCTTAAAACAAAAATTAACCATATCATGAAGGGAGATATATTTAGCAATAAAAATATACAATTATCCACATAACTAGACACCCTCTGGCATATCAGACATTACAGTCTTCATAGATGGTTAAGTCCTTGTGGGAAAGTCACACTAATAGAATACAATGGAGACTCAGAAGTCTCCCAAAACAGTAAACACCATAACTTCTTAAATGGCATCTGTCGTGCAGCTATTTCTTTAAAAAAAAATGTGATAGTGTGATATAACAGTTATAAGATGCCCTGTAACTAATGAACGCTAGGTATTTTAGCCTACTCCATATATCCAACAGAGGCTCCAGGGCTTGCATTAGAGCATAATCTAAAATACCACTGTAAAATGTAGTGTTTTTTTAAGAGTGCTAGAGTGATATCCAACAATTTTACCAAGCTTCTCCATAGAAGTGTATGTAAGGGATCAAGCCCACCTATGAATCCAAAATGCAAATTTAAGACATCCTAGACTATTGCTTGAGCAGTCAAAGGTAACTTTGGACTTGTAATGTGTGCAAAAATAGAAGTGTTATTGATTACGTTTAAGTGATGTTAACGCACAATAGCTCAACTGGTTGTCTTGGCCTTTTCTTTTTAAGGAGATGTTTTGCAAAGCAGGGGTTAACTTCAGATGCATATGCAATTTAATATACCTCTAATGATTCTAAAGTAATCATTAGCCCTTTTAAAAAACACAAAACATTCAGTATTAAATGCATACGGGTGCAAACTATGTCATTTATAGATACATTCTTGCAATGTCATAGGCATAAACTGTTCATCTCTTGTAGTTTGGCAAGTGTAAACTAAACAAAGCCTCTCACCAAAAAGAGCACTCTCACCATAGTAGCAACTGCCAGGGTGCCAACGGTTCAATATAACAGGTAAAGGACGGCACTCACTGGTCTTTTTAAAGTGTACTTTTATTAGAAAAAGCGTGACGTTTCAGGGACACACTCCCCTTCCTCAGACAAGCAAACACAAAATACAGGAGTCCATTTAAACAATATAGGCCCCTTTCAGTGAATTGAAAAGTGCGCCAAAACCGCTCTGACAGCTTTTTAAAGTATACAGTGAAAACATTAGTAAACATAAAACATGTGAAACAACAGAGATAACAAGAGAACCAATAAGGACAAAGCCATGGATGTAGAAGATGATATCAGCCAATCAGCATACTCATAATGTCCATAAACAATCCAGAGTGCACCAATATTACTCTTTCTTGTTTGATGCGAATAGGTAAAAAGGACATTAAAGAAGGAAGGAACATATTAAAGCACCATAACAACTGGAACATGAACAACCAATAACAGAAAATCTAAATAATTCTGAAGACAGGATGGAGAAACTTGAGATTGAGTCAGGAGAGGATTCTTCTAGGAATCGAGGAGTGATAGGAGAATCCAAATCAGTTGAAGGAGACGTTTTGAGAGGTGGATGCTGGAAATAAAAATATATATTAATAAAAAAATCAAATATCATTTTAATACTGGGAGGGAACAGAAAGATTGCCAGGGTGGGAAAATATTCGTCTCTGTGTCTTTAATAAAATCTAGATTATAGCTACACTAAAGCTAGGATAATCGGAATTTTATTACAAGACCAGAGACTCATATTTTGCTAGTTTAAAGCAAAAAAGGATCATGAAATTAAAGAAAAAGCAGTGTTATTAATAGGTTTAAAATAAAATTGTCTAAAGATTGAGTCTGAAGACCAGTCAGCTGCATTGAAAATATCTTGGAGGGAAGAGGATTTTAAAGACGCTTTAGAGGCAGAAGCTCCACGAACGGAGTGAGCTGAGAAAGATTCTTCCACACCAGAGAGAAGCATAATCCATTTTACCCACCTGGCAATAGAAGTAGAGGAGACAGGTTTGAAAGGGGAAACAAAAGAGATGAGAAGTTGAGAAGAAGAACAAAGATGTAAAGGTTGAGTATGAGACAAATACTCTTTCAGACAAAGGACAACACACAACTTAGGATGATCAGAGAAATAAGGATAAAATATAGATTGAGAAAGACATTTAGTTATTTTAGAAAGGATAAAGGTGACACCAAAAGGAGAAAACATTTGAGAATTAATATCAATGGCACGAACATCAGAAACGCTGCGAAAAGAGAGAAGACAGAGAAGAGTGGTAAGTTTAGCTGACAGCTGTTTGAGAGGATAAAGACCATTAGAAGGCCAATTTCTAAAAAAGGACAAAACCAAATCTACATCCCAAAAGTAAGAATATTTAGAAGTCGGAGGTTTTTGGATACAAATTGCTTTGAGAATTCTGCAGACCTGATGGATTTTCCCAACAGGGGTATTATTACCCAGCAGAGATAGCCGAACGGGCTATATTGATAGATCTGTAGGCAAGACCTAAGTCAAAAAGAAAAGAGAAAAATAATCTAAAATGAAATTCAAAGGAGCTGAAAAAGGATCCAAGTCCCTCTGGACACAGCAGCCAGACCACTTGGACCAAGCTGAGAAATAACATCTTTTGGTTCCAGGAGCCCAAGAGTCTTATAATAAAGATAGAGTTCGGTCCGAAAGTCCATCGAGAGACCAAGATCCCCTGAAAGAATCCAAGCAACAAGAGTTAGAGATTTGGAAAGCAACAGGGGATGAGGGAATCCCATGGGATCTAGGAGGAGATGAGGGATGGAAGGAATAAGTAGGGGAGGAAGGAAAGAGAGTTCCAGAAGAGAAGGGTACCAAGGTTGGGATGGCCACAGGGGGATGATCAGGAGAAGAGATATCGGGTTCCTGCGGATATAAGTCAGATTCCAAGCAATCATTGAAAAGGGGGGAAAAGCGTAAGCTCCTGAAAGGGGCCACACTTGAATGAAAGCGTTCACGGCAGAGGTGTCTGGGTCCGGTCTCCAGCTGAAAAACATAATTTATGTAAGAACTTACCTGATAAAATTCATTTCTTTCATATTAGCAAGAGTCCATGAGCTAGTGACGTATGGGATATACATTCCTACCAGGAGGGGCAAAGTTTCCCAAACCTTAAATGCCTATAAATACACCCCTCACCACACCCACAATTCAGTTTAACGAATAGCCAAGAAGTGGGGTGATAAGAAAAAAGTGCGAAAGCATATAAAATAAGGAATTGGAATAATTGTGCTTTATACAAAAAAATCATAACCACCACAAAAAAGGGCGGGCCTCATGGACTCTTGCTAATATGAAAGAAATGAATTTATCAGGTAAGTTCTTACATAAATTATGTTTTCTTTCATGTAATTAGCAAGAGTCCATGAGCTAGTGACGTATGGGATAATGACTACCCAAGATGTGGATCTTTCCACACAAGAGTCACTAGAGAGGGAGGGATAAAATAAAGACAGCCAATTCCTGCTGAAAATAATCCACACCCAAAATAAAGTTTAATGAAAAACATAAGCAGAAGATTCAAACTGAAACCGCTGCCTGAAGTACTTTTCTACCAAAAACTGCTTCAGAAGAAGAAAATACAACAAAATGGTAGAATTTGGTAAAAGTATGCAAAGAGGACCAAGTTGCCGCTTTGCAAATCTGATCAACCGAAGCTTCATTCCTAAACGCCCAGGAAGTAGAAACTGACCTAGTAGAATGAGCTGTAATCCTATGAGGCGGAGTCTTACCCGACTCAACATAGGCAAGATGAATCAAAGATTTCAACCAAGATGCCAAAGAAATGGCAGAAGTTTTCTGGCCTTTCTAAAACCGGAAAAGATAACAAATAAACTAGAAGTCTTTCGGAAAGACTTAGTAGCTTCAACATAATATTTCAAAGCTCTAATAACATCCAAAGAATGCAACGATTTCTCCTTAGAAATCTTAGGATTAGGACATAATGAAGGAACCACAATGTCTCTACTAATGTTGTTGGAATTCACAACTTAGGTAAAAATTCAAAAGAAGTTCGCAACACCGCCTTATCCTGGTGAAAAATCAGAAAAGGAGACTCACAAGAAAGAGCAGATAATTCAGAAACTCTTCTGGCAGAAGAGATGGCCAAAAGGAACAAAACTTTCCAAGAAAGTAATTTAACATCCAATGAATGCATAGGTTCAAATGGAGGAGCTTGAAGAGCCCCCAGAACCAAATTCAAACTCCAAGGAGGAGAAATTGACTTAATGACAGGCTTTATACGAACCAAAGCTTGTACAAAACAATGAATATCAGGAAGAATAGCAATCTTTCTGTGAAAAAGAACAGAAAGAGCAGAGATTTGACCTTTCAAGGAACTTGCGGACAAACCCTTATCTAAACCATCCTGAAGAAACTGTAATATTCTCGGTATTCTAAAAGAATGCCAAGAAAAATGATGAGAAAGACACCAAGAAATATAAGTCTTCCAGACTCTATAATATATCTCTCTGGATACAGATTTACGAGCCTGTAACATAGTATTAATCACAGAGTCAGAGAAACCTCTTTGACCAAGAATCAAGCGTTCAATCTCCATACCTTTAAATTTAAGGATTTCAGATCCTGATGGAAAAAAGGACCTTGAGACAAAAGGTCTGGTCTTAACGGAAGAGTCCACGGTTGGCAAGAGGCCATCCGGACAAGATCCGCATACTAAAACCTGTGAGGCCATGCCGGAGCTACCAGCAGAACAAACGAGCATTCCTTCAGAATCTTGGAGATTACTCTTGGAAGAAGAACTAGAGGCGGAAAGATATAGGCAGGATGATACTTCCAAGGAAGTGATAATGCATCCACTGCCTCCGCCTGAGGATCCCGGGATCTGGACAGATACCTGGGAAGTTTCTTGTTTAGATGAGAAACCATCAGATCTATTTCTGGAAGTTCCCACATTTGAACAATCTGAAGAAATACCTCTGGGTGAAGAGACCATTCGCCCAGATGCAACGTTTGGCGACTGAGATAATCCGCTTTCCAATTGTCCATACCTGGGATATGAACCGCAGAGATTAGACAGGAGCTGGATTCCGCCCAAACCAAAATTCGAGATACTTCTTTCATAGCCAGAGGACTGTGAGTCCCTCCTTGATGATTGATGTATGCCACAGTTGTGACATTGTCTATCTGAAAACAAATGAACAACTCTCTTTTCAGAAGAGGCCAAGACTGAAGAGCTCTGAAAATTGCACGGAGTTCCAAAATATTGATCGGAAATCTCACCTCCTGAGATTCCCAAACCCCTTGTGCCGTCAGATACCCCCACACAGCTCCCCAACCTGTAAGACTTGCATCTATTGAGATTATAGTCCAGGTCGGAAGAACAAAGAAGCCCCCTGAACTAAACGATGGCGATCTGTCCACCATGTCAGAGAGTGTCGTAAAATCGGTTTAAAGATATTAATTGAGATATCTTTGAGTAATCCCTGCACCATTGGTTCAGCATACAGAGCTGAAGAGGTCGCATGTGAAAACGAGCAAAGGAGATCGCATCTGATGCGGCAGTCCTAAGACCCAACATTTCCATGCATAAGGCTACCAAAGGGAATGATTGTGACTGAAGGTTTTGACAAGCTGATATCAATGTTAAACTTCTCTTGTCTGACAAGGACAGAGTCATAGACACTGAATTTATCTAGAAACCTAAAAAGGTTACCCTTGTCTGAGGAATCAATGAACTGATTGGTAAATTGATCCTCCAACCATGAACTTGAAGAAACAACACAAGTCGATACGTATGAGATTCTTCGAAAATGAGAAGACTGAGCAAGTACCAAGATATCGTCCAAATAAGGAAATACCAAAACCCTATTCTCTGACTACAGAAAGAAGGGCACCGAGAACCTTTGAAAAAAATTCTTGGAACTGAGGCTAGGCCAAACGGTAGAGCCACAAAACTGGTAATGCTTGTCTAAAAAGAGAATCTCAGACACTAAAAGTGATCTGGATGAATCGGAATATGCAGATACACATCCTGTAAATCTATTGTAGACATATAATGCCCTTGCTAAACAAAAGGCAGGATAGTCCTACAGTAACCATCTTGAATGTTGGTATCCTAACATAACGATTCAATAATGATAGATCCGGAACTGGTCTGAAGGAATTGACCTTCTTTGGTACAATGAAGAGATAAAATAAAACCCCAGCCCCTGTTCCAGAACTGGAACTGGCATAAATACTCCAGCCAACTCTAGATCTGAAACACATTTCAGAAATGCTGAGCCTTTGCTGTGTTAACTGGGACACGGGAAAGAAAAGAATCTCTTAGCAGGAGGCCTTAACTTGAAGCCAATTCTGTACCTTTCTGAAACAATGTTTCTGAAACCAGAGATTAAGAACGGAATTGATCCAAATTTCTTTGAAGAAAACGTAATCTGCCCCATACCAGCTGAGCTGGAATAAGGGCCGCACCTTCATAGGTATTTAGGAGCTGGCTATAGGTTTCTATAAGGCTTGGACATATTCCAAACTGAAATAGTTTCTAAACTGATACCGCTCCTGAGGATGAAGGATCAGGCTTTTGTTCCTTGTTGTGAGGAAAGGAACGAAAATGATTATTTACCCTGGAAAGAAAGGGAAAGCAAAGTTGACTTAGAAGACATGTCAGTATTCCAAGTTTAATCCATAAAGCTTTTCTAGCTAAAATAGCTAGAGACATATACCTGACATCAACTCTAATGATATCAAAAGATGGTATCACCAATAAAATTATTAGCATGTTATAGAATAATAATAATGCTATAAAATTATGATCTGTTACTTGTTGCGCTAAAGCTTCTAACCAAAAAGTTGAAGCTGCAGCAACATCCGCTAAAAATATAGCAGGTCTAAGAAGATTACCTGAACATAAGTAAGCTTTTCTTAGAAAGGATTCAATGTTCCTATCTAAAGGATCCTTAAATGAAGTACTATCTGCCGTAGGAATAGTAGTACATTAGCAGGAGTAGAGACAGCCCCATAACCTTAGGGATTTTTGTCCCAAAAAACTCTAATCTGTCAGATGGCACAGGATATAATTTGCTTAAACGTCTAGAAGGAGTAAATAAATTACCCAAATTATTCCATTCCCTGGAAATTACTTCAGAAATAGCATCAGGGAGATAAAACACTTCTGGAATAACTACAGGAGATTTAAAAACCTTATTTAAACGTTTACATTTAGTATCAAGAGGACCAGAATCCTCTATATCTAATGCAAAAAACACTTCTTTAAGTAAAGAACGAATAAATTCCATCTTGAACAAATACAAAGATTTATCAGCATCAACCTCTGAGACAGAAACCTCTGAACCAGAAGAACCATTATCAGTATCAGAATGATGATGTTCATTTAAAAATTCATCTGAAAAAAGAGAAGTTTTAAAAAGACTTTTATGTATACTAGAAGGAGAAATAACAGACATAGCCTTCTTAATGGATTTAAAAAATAAAATCTCTTATGTTATCAGGAACATTCTGAAAATTAGATGTTGACGGAACAGCAACAGGTAATGTAACAGTACTAAAGGAAATTTTATCTGCATTAATAAGTTTGACATGACATGCAATACAAATAACAGCTGGAAAAACAGATACCAAAAGTTTATAGCAGATACACTTAGCTTGGTAGCTCCAGCACTGTGCAGTGATTTTCCTGAAGTATCTTCTGACTCAGTTGCAACGTGGAACATCTTGCAATATGTAAAAGAAAAAAACAACATATAAAGCAAAATTGATCAAATTCCTTAAATGACAGTTTCAGGAATGGGAAAAAAATGCCAGTGAACAAGCTTCTAGCAACCAGAAGCAATAAATAATGAGACTTAAATAATGTGGAGACAAAAATGACGCCCATATTTTTTAGCGCCAAAAAAGACGCCCACATTATTTGGCGCCTAAATGCTTTTGGCGCCAAAAATGACGCCACATCCGGAACGCCGACATTTTTGACGCAAAAAAAACGTCAAAAAATGACGCAACTTCCGGCGACACGTATGACGCCGGAAACAGAAAAAAAAATTTTGCGCCAAAAAAGTCTGCGCCAAGAATGACGCAATAAAATGAAGCATTTTCTGCCCCCGCGAGCCTAACAGCCCACAGGAAAAGAGTCAAATTTTTTAAGGTAAGAAAAAATGATTGAAACAAATGCATTTATCCCAAATATGAAACTGACTGTCTGAAAAATAAGGAATGTTGAACATTCTGAGTCAAGGCAAATAAATGTTTGAATACATATATTTAGAACTTTATAAATAAAGTGCCCAACCATAGCTTAGAGTGTCACAGAAAATAAGATTTACTTACCCCAGGACACTCATCTACATGTTTGTAGAAAGCCAAACCAGTACTGAAACGAGAATCAGCAGAGGTAATGGTATATATAAGAGTATATCGTCGATCTGAAAAGGGAGGTAAGAGATGAATCTCTACGACCGATAACAGAGAACCTATGAAATAGACCCCGTAGAAGGAGATCACTGCATTCAAATAGGCAATACTCTCCTCACATCCCTCTGACATTCACTGCACGCTGAGAGGAAAACCGGGCTCCAACTTGCTGCGGAGCGCATATCAACGTAGAATCTAGCACAAACTTACTTCACCACCTCCATCGGAGGCAAAGTTTGTAAAACTGAATTGTGGGTGTGGTGAGGGGTGTATTTATAGGCATTTAAGGTTTGGGAAACTTTGCCCCTCCTGGTAGGAATGTATATCCCATACGTCACTAGCTCATGGACTCTTGCTAATTACATGAAAGAAAAGGGTCTGACTTGAAAATTGGAACAAGAGGCAAAAAGGTCGAGAAGGAAATGGCCCCCGAGAGAAGAAATCTTTAGGAAAATACTCCTGTCCAATTTCCAAATCGCTGGAGTCCTTCAAATAGCGAGAACCCCAAATCTGCAGCCTGATCGGATAGACCCAGAATAAATTCCACAGAAATAGAAATATTCTTGTCGAGGCAAAAGTGAATGAATTTTTTTGTAAGATCTGATAGAGGTTTTGATTTTGTGCCTCCTAAACGATTTAGATATCGAATTCTGAAAGGTTGTCCATGCGAAGAAGAACAGAAGTAGGAAGGCTGGACTTGAGAAAACTCTGAATTGCAAAGGATCCCGCCAGAAGTTCTTTGCAGTTGATATGAAGATTGGATTCTACAAGGGTCCATTTGCCACCTGAGATTGTGGAACCGCAACGTGCTTGCGTCCGATTCTATGACAAAATCTGGAACAGAACCGAAGATTGCTTTGCCCTTCCATGCCTCTATGAATCTACCAGATGAGCTCTTCTTTGGCTTCTGGGGATAAGGAAATCTGATGCTGATAAGAAAAACCTCTTTTAAGGTGAGATATTTTCAAGCGTTGAAGAGCCCGATAATGTAGAGGGGCTGGAAAGATGGCTTGAATGGAAGAGGAGAGTAGACCGATGATACGGGCTAATAAGCGAAGAGGAAAGCACGTTTTCTTCAAAAGAGAGGAAATCTCTTTCTTGATGTTCTTCAATTTCTCTAATGGGAGACTTAAGGTGGAGTTTAAAGTGTTGATTTGAAATCCCAAGAAAACAATGGATTGAGACGAGAGAAGGGAGGATTTTTCTTTGTTGATTATGAATCCCAAATTCTCCAGAAGGGAACAAGTGATGTTCAAATGAAGAAGAAGAGTGGAGGAGACTTGATTCACGATAAGAATGTCGTCCAGATAAACTATCAGGCGTATTCCTCTGAATCTTAGCCAGGATATGACTGGTTTCAGAATTTTCGTGAATATCCAGGGAGCGGATGAAAGGCGGAATGGAAGGCAGGTGAATTGCCAAAGAGTTTGGTTCCAGAAGAAGCGAAGAAATCTCCTGTGGAAAGAATGTATAGGAACGGTAAGGTATGCATCCTTGAGGTCTAATCGAACAAGCCAATCCTTGTCCAGTAGAGAGTCCCTCACAAGATGGATACCCTCCATCTTGAAATGTTGGAGCGAGCTGCACTTAGTCTTATGGCGCGGTCGGGCCGGGCTGTGACTATACAGCTGGCCCGATGCGCTGAGGAAATATAACAGACCCGCTCAGCAGAGAGCAGAGAGCGGGTCTGTGAAACAGCGCTTTCTTTTAAAAATGAATAGGGGAAATTACGTTTAAATAATATTTGGCTAATATAATGTTATATAATTCTGCACTATGTGCAGAATTATATAACATTATTTTTAAGGTTTACTGTCCCTTTAAAATATATAGCAGTATTAAAATAAAGCAGCACAACAATACAGTATTGTAAGATTTGAACAAAAGTTGTCAATCTGTAAATATAAAGAAATAGTGACACACAGAGGTAGAAAATAAAAGTGCTTCTAGAAAAGTCAGAAATAAATAACCCACAGAGAAAAACTTTAAGCTTACAATGTTGCTGAATAGGCTATGGGTGTGATTAACATATTCTGTAGAGAAACTGGATTAAATTTCAACTCCACCCAGGGGAAGAAAGGCTCAACCTCACAGCTAACAACCTCAGGCTATGAGGGATGAGGCGTGAAAAAGAGGTGGAAAAAGGGGCGGAACAAAATGGCGACCGTTTTCAGCACCACAGAAGGGAAAATGGAAACTGAGCTGAAACAGAAAAACTCGGTCCTAATGAAAGCAGCTAACCAACGAATAGCAGGGACAGGTAAGGGACTATAAAAACGTTTAAGAGAAACAAGGGAAAATATAATTCCCACAAAAAGAAAAAACGAGCATGTAAGAGAGAATATAACAGGAAATAATAATAAAAACACATAAAAAGAGTAAAAGAGAAAAACAAAAAGAAATATGGCAATAAAATTTAAAAAAAATCTAATAACTCAAATATCAATTTATTATGAGAAAATTGCACAGGTACTTATCTTTCAGAGCAGCAAAAAGAAAGAGGAGGTATTGGTGCACTCTGGACTGTTTATGGACATTATGAGTATGCTAATTGGCTGATTTCATCTTCTACATCCATGGCTTTGTCCTTATTGGTTCTTTTGTTTTCTCTGTTGTTTCACATGTTTTATGTTCACTAATGTTTTCACTGTAAACTTTAAAAAGCTGTCAGAGCAGTAAATTGAAAGTAATGCAAAATATGAGTCTCTGGTCTTGTAATAAAATCATAATGTCAGAGCATATATCAGTATACATATAATGCACTTCTCAAATATATCAATGTATAAATAATATGACCCACAGCATATGTGAGATAATGTGATAGAACACTTATATAACTATATAACTAGCATCCCTCATGTTACTGTGCTGGAGTAAAAAAAAGCAAAAACAAAAACAAAAGTAAATGGACACAGATGACTGATGGGTTTAGAGTATAACACATCCATAAACAAAAGAATTGGATTAAATCAAGACAACCCTTATAGAAATAAATTGATTACGGTTGTGATGCAAACAAATAAAATGTGTTATACAAGATACATATAATGGACTACATGAAAAACCAATACATACCCGTATCATAAAACGGAACGGACAACAGATCCAGTTAAATAAAGTAAAACCACAAACATTTGCAGATATATATGAGATATATAAAGAAATAAGGAGCAAGATAATACAGTTTACCTTTAATATTCTCCTAATCCGCACCACCAGCTGGATGTCTACCTGTCCCCAGCGTGCGACCTCACCACATTCACAATGCTCAGGCTCACAGTATAAGCGTCATAATTCAGAGACATGACTGAGAGGCCACACGATGATTACATGGAGACCATCCGCCCCCCTGTGGTATATACAATTATTGCAATGAAAAAACATTAGATTAAAACAGAACAAATCTTAAATGAATACCCATAACCCAATATGTACATTAAAACTGACAATGTGGCACCATAGGGATAAATCTTTTCTTTTAAACACAGATCATAGTGCTAAGATCCTAACATGCTGCTTGGGTATCGCTATAGGGGCACTATACATAACCTAATGATATAAGCTGTCATGGAACACTCAGATGAGATAATCATACGGCAGGGATTTCGTGTCAAATTACAAACATTACTACTGTTGTGGGAAGATCATTGTACCAAGCTAGATATTAAGTACTGCTAAAGGTCATATTCATAAGAGGGGATGTATAATAACTACTATATGAATCTAGGTAAATATTATAATCGAGGTAAATATTATACAGATCGTATATTACTCAATAAATCTCTTAAAGGGATAGGGGAATCCCCGAGAGTCAAGGAACTGGACATGGGATTGCGGCTGCTTTACATGGAACGGTGGCTCTCGTATGGTATAGATTGTGAGACTCAAACAATGCCATAGTAGAGGGACAAAATTAATCCCACTATTATTTCCCAAGTACTAGTAAGCCTCCTTGATAGATCATGTCTTCACATCGAGATCTCTTTATAGGAAACAATGCCAGTCCTGACTAATGTTCAATCCATTTGGGCGTACTGTGTTCAAGGTAAAAATCCACTTGGACCAATTTGAAGCAGTTTCCGGTGTCTGTCACCACTCCTCGATAAAACTGGTACGTGATCTATTAATTTGAACCTCAGGTCCTGCACTGTATGTCCCTTGGTGACAAAATGATGGGCCACAGGTTGGTCACTTTTTCCATTTTTAATTGCAGCCCATTTAGAAAGACTGGTAAATTTGACCCCAACAGCCACAACTTTAACATCAAAATGTACTCCTGCCTGATTGGCAATTAAGTCAATAGGACACTGACATCTAAATATAAGAACAATGGATGAGATCCTAGCAATCAAATCACTGGCCACTGATCCTCAAATCATCATCCGTCCGGCGGATAAAGGGGGTGCAACGGTCATGATGAATTATGAGTATTATAGAGGAGAGATCATCCAGCAATTAAATGACACCTCTACATATCTCCCATCACAAAGAAATCCTAAGAAAGAATTCCAGAACGAGATTAAAACTGTGGTACTTGATGGGATTGCCCAAGGCTTTATTGAAGAAAAGATTGCTGATGTTCTATTGGTTGATTATCCCAAGTGTCCAATACTATACATATTGCCTAAGGTGCATTAGAATCAGATGCACCCACCAGGCAGACCTATCGTCTTGGCCAGGGATTCCATCACGTCACCTCTCTCCCAATTTGTGGATTTCTTCTTGCAACCCATAGTTAACATTAGATCATATGTCCGTGACTCCACGGATCTCATACAGAAGCTAAAGGGTTTAAAAATGGAAGAAGACTGGGTACTGATTACGGCAGACGTAGCCAGTTTATATACAGTTATACCACAACAAGATGGCATCAAGATGGTAGCTAGAGGATTGAGCAGATATCCTTATGTGGGAACTTCAATGACGTTATGAAATTAGGTCTACGGCTCAATTACTTCAGATTTGAAGAGACCTATTACTGCCAAATAAAAGGGACTGCCATGGGGTCAAACATGGCCCCCTCCTTTGCTAACCTTTATATGGAGCACTACGAAGAAGATATCATGAAGGTTTATCACAAAAAGGAGGTGGTCATGTACCAACGATATATTGATGACCTCTTCTTGATTTGGGCAGGACCTGCAGCAACAGCAGAGAAGTGGTTTAAGGATCTCTATGACCAGAAACATAGAAAGTTCAAGCTGCAGCAGCACTGAATAAAAAGATTTTTATTTTTGCCAAAAAGTTAATACAACGTTTCGGACCAACTGTCCTTAATCATGTATAAAATCACACTGACACATACAGGCTTAAAATACCCTTAACCCCTCCCATTCAATTATAATACACACCTGTGATAATCTATCTACATCAGTTAACTCCACCTAGTGTTCACACACCTCTTTTCTTAGAGGTTCTCATATGACTTCACAGTTGATTTATCATTGTGTGTACACAACATAGACATTCTAAATCAAAGATACCTATACTTTTTGTTAGCTCTAAGAACTTTTTAGACCTTTTTTTTAAGCCTTTACCTCTTATATTAAAGGGACAGTAATCAGAAAATACTCCAATCCATTTCTCTATTCATACCTCCTGGCCACATAGTGCCTAATGTATAGATCCAAAACAATTCTTTTTGCTGAAGTTTTTTCTCTCTGTTGCCCCCCCTCCTGGGTTTCTATGACCAGAAACATCCAATTCAATTCAAGATAAGTCTGAGTAAGGAGAAACTAGAATTTCTTGATCTCTGCATCTTTAGGGATAAAGAGCAAGTGGGTACCACGTTATACCGCAAACCGACCGATCGGAATTCGGTCCTACATGCACAGAGTTGCTACCCCTCTTCTCTACTAAAGCCTATACCACAGGGCCAAATGGCTAGGGTCAACCATAACAACAGTGATATATTGAAGAAAAACCTACATCTAAAGGACATAGCAGAAAAGTTTATTGCCAGGGGATACAAATGGGAACATTTACTTGACTAAATCAATGAACAAAATAGCCCTAAGGGGGTGGAAGAGAAGGATTGCCATAATCGAATAACATTTGTCACAAAATATTGTCCTGATACCAAGAATCCAGAGTGACCCAAATCTACCATTTCAGGATTGGGACAGTCCCAGGGTGGGATTTAAGAGAAATCAGAACCTGAGGGACCAATTGGTTTTGACAGATCCCAAACACTGTTATATAAAATCAACATGGTTGAAGGGCACAAAAAGAGGATGTTTTCATTGCATTGGCTGCAGAACATGTCTAGCTTGGTACAATGATCCTGATACCAAGAATCCAGAGTGACCCAAATCTACCATTTCAGGATTGGGACAGTCCCAGGGTGGGATTTAAGAGAAATCGGAACCTGAGGGACCAATTGGTTTTGACAGATCCCAAACACTGTTATATAAAATCAACATGGTTGAAGGGCACAAAAAGAGGATGTTTTCATTGCATTGGCTGCAGAACATGTTTGTATGTCCCTTGTTTGTAGTATGATCAATTGCCTGTGTGGCCTTTTCTACATTGGAAAGACGGGTGATGATGCCCGTACACGTATGGCTAACCACAGGTCCTCCATTAGAACTGCAATTAAAAATGGAAAAAGTGACCAACCTGTGGCCCTTCATTTGTCACCAAGGGACATACAGTGCAAGACCTGAGGTTGAAATTAATAGATCACGTACCAGTTTTATCGAGGGGTGGTGACAGACACCGGAAACTGCTTCAAATCGAGTCCAAGTGGATTTTTACCTTGAACACAGTATGCCCAAATGGATTAAACGTTAGTCTGGACTGGCATTGTTTCTTATAAAGAGATCTCGATGTGAAGACATGATCTGTCAAGGAGGCTTACTAGTACTTGCGAAATAATAGGAGGATTCATTTTGTCTCTCTACTTTGGCATTGTTTGATGAGAGTCTCACAATCTATATCATATGAGAGACACCTTTCCATGTAAAGCAGCCACAATCCCATGTCCAGTTCCTTGACTCTCAGGGATTCCCCTATCCCTTTAAGAGATTTATAGAGTAATATACAATCTGTATAATATTGTGGTATACCTTTAACTATAACCCCTCCTATTTGGTCTCCACCCTATATAAGGACTACCTGTAACACTCATTTACTGCCTGATTATTGAAGTCTTAGCTACTCTGGTGTAGCTTTCCTTATCTCAGGTCTCCTATTGCTTGTATCCTGTGCAAGGTGGTTTACTTTGTTTACTCTAGCTGCGTCTTGAATCTCTTATGCTCAAATCGTTACTTTGTCATTACCGACTTTGGATCATTCAACGGCCGGATCTACTTTTTCACCGCTACCCGGAAGTAAGCCGCATTCACACACGCTGCCTCTCCAAACACGGATCTTCCAATGTGGTAACAGAAGTATCACGGTCCTCAAGGTGGTAACGTATACGAACAATGCTAAAGCCTTTAAACTTCTTACCTGCTTGTTTTGTTACCATACTGAATTATTGGGCATCTCCTATTACCTGCAACATCCAATATGAACAAACATTGTATGTCTGTGGAATGTCTGAACTTGTAAATATTTTAGGCTGTGTGTGATTGCGTGAAGTAAGAAGAATCATTTGTTTCTACCAATTCAGATTCTGAGCTTGTCAGTATTTCTTTTTCATCTGTGGCCTCCGGTTATATATATATATCTTGAACATAAGATATATATTATATTAAATATTCCTTATATTTATTAACACTTAAGTCAGTAGTTAATATACAAATTCATCATATATTAAATGTCTCATATTGTTTAATCAGGCTACATAGAAGTTGTTTTCTGATTACTACAAAAAAGAGCAACAAGCTCTAATTTTAGAGCTAACCTTTGTGCAAATACTTGTTTACTTAAATACGAAGCTCAGAATACCACAAATATTTACCTAGATTATAATATTTACCTAGAGTCATATAGTAGTTAATATACATCCCCACTTATCCCCTCTTATGCATATGACCATTAGCAGTACTTTATGTCTAGCTTGGTACAATGATCTTCCCACAACAGTAGTAATGTTTGTAATTTGACACGAGTTCCCTGCCGTATGATTATCTCATCTGAGTGTTCCATGACAACTTATATAATTAGGTTATGTATAGTGCCCCTATAGCGATACCCAAGAAGCATGTTAGGATCTTAGCACTATGATCTGTGTTTAAAAGAAAAGATTGATCCCTATGGTGCCACATTGTTAGTTTTAATGTACATATTGGGTTATGGGTATTCATTTGAGATTTGTTCTGTTTTAATCTAATGTTTTTTTGTTGCAACAATTGTATATACCACAGGGGGGCGGATGGTCTCCGTGTAATCATGTGGCCTCTCAGTCATGTCTCTGAATTATGATGCTTATACTGTGAGCCTGAGCATTGTGAATGCGGTGAGGTCGCACGCTGGGGACAGGTAGACATCCAGCTGGTGGTGCGGATTAGGAGGATATTAAAGGTAATCTATTATCTTGCTCCTTATTTCTTTATATATATATATATATATATATATATATATATATATATATTCCATATATATCTCATATATATCTGCAAATGTTTGTGGTTTACTTTATTTAACTGGATCTGTTGTTCGTTCCGTTTTATGATACGGGTATGTATTGGTTTTTCAACATGTGGGCCATTATATGTATTTTGTATATCACATTTTATTTGTTTGCATCACAACCATCATCGATTTATTTCTATAAGGGTTGACTTGATTTAATCCAATTCTGTTGTTTATGGATGTGTTATACTCTAAACCCATCAGTCATCTGTGTCCATTTACTTTTGTTTTTGCTTTATTTTGGTCCAGCACAGTAACATGAGGGATGCTAGTTATATAGTTATATAAGTGTTTTATCACATTATCCCACATATGATGTGGGTCATATTATTTATACATTGATATATTTGAGAAGTGCATTATATGTATACTGATATATGCTCGGACATTATGATTGTTTTCTATTGACTAACACTTTGTTTTGGATTATTGCCATGAATATGGTTTTGGCGCACTTTTCACTTCACTGGGAGGGGCCTATATTGTTTAAATGGACTCCTGTATTTTGTGTTTGCTTGTCTGAGGAAGGGGAGTGTGTTTTTCTAAAAAAAAGTACACTTTAAAAAGACCAGTGAGGGCCGTCCTCTACCTGTTATATATATATATATATATATATATATATACAGGGCAGCAGGTTTTTCAGATTGCACAGGGTCAAGAAGAAGGAGGAGGAAGAGGCATACTCAGGCAAGGGCCTCAGAGAGAGCAATACAGGCTACGGAGGGGAAAACAGACCAACAAATACAGGGATCAAACATAATTAATCTATCAAGTGTGACACTGACTAGACCAGAGATAGAAGTCCTTATTTTGGGCCTAAACTTTGTCCCCTCTTCTAAATTCAGCGTGTTTGACACACTGCTTGATATAAACAGGTTTATTTGTGGCTTAACTCTAAAAAAATTCTATAAAATTAATCCCACTACAGAAGTGATAACTCCTGATTTAGTTACAACCCCACAACACGACTACTTTAATATAGCTGAAGCAAGTGATTTTCTGAACCTCTATGCATTGGAAAGAGAGGGCTTGAGTGAGCAATTTGGTATTGGTTCACATAATGGTTTTAAGCCCAAATCAGTGTTTTACCCTACACAATACAGAGGCCATGCTCTGGAATCATTTCAGAAACGCATGGAGGAAGACCTTATTAAATTAGATCGTGAACAGAAGGTAATAAAAAACAATCTCACAAGGGAACAGAGATTGGCCTTAACTAATTTACAAAAGAGAGAGGACATCATAGTCAAGCAGTCTGATAAGGGGGGCTCCGTAGTAGTGCTAGATCGATCTTATTATATTGAAGAAGCACAAAGACAACTTTGGGACACTGAAGTCTATGAAAAGTTGCCAGGAGATCCCACACGGCGTATTGGAGCGCTCCTTTTGGACTTGTTAGACGATGGTAGACATCTTGGTCTAATCGATGATGACACCTTTGAATTTTTACATGTTAAGAATCCTGTGGTACCTATATTCCATCACCTCCCCAAGGTACATAAATCCTTGGAGGAGGTGAAGGGACGTCCCATAGTCTCAGGAATAGGATCACTCCTTGAGAACCTGGGCAATTGGCTAGAATCCTTACTCCAACCTCTGGTATATCAACTGCCATCCTTCCTAAGGGACACAAAACATCTATTGAATATACTAAGCGATTGTACATGGGACTGCAATATGGGTTGGCTCACCATAGATGTTGTAGGGCTATATTCAGCAATCCCCAATGACAAGGGTTTGCTAGCTACCCAATACATGCTTGATTTGTTTAGTGACTACTCTGCTGATCTGAAGGAATACATCCTTCAAGTCTTAAAATTTCCCCTGACACACAACTATTTTTAGTTTCTAGGAGACTTTTATTTACAAAAACGAGGTACGGCAATGGGGGCCACGTTTGCGCCAGCCTATGCAAACATTTTCATGGGCTGGTGGGAGCATCAATATATCTATACAGACTCCAACTCCTTTTTTGGCTCCATCATTGGCTATAAATGTTTTATAGACAACCTCCTAGTTGTGTAGTCAGGTACACAGACTGATGGTGAATCATTTGTTAATTATCTGAATGATAATGAAATTGGATTGAAATTCACCTTTCACTTTGAGGAGACAGATTCCCTATTTGGACTTGATCCTAATAGGGCTCCCGGGGGAAAACAGAGTGAGTACCTCACTATATGTTAAGCCCATATCCTCAAACACCTTTTTACACGTGAAGAGCAACCATCCCCCACATACCAGTTATGGTATAGCGAAAGGGCAATTTCTAAGGTTACGACGAAATTGCTCAGAGGGGGATGCTTTTCTAGCAGAAAGCAAGAAGCTTACTAACAAACTGTTACAATGTGGCCATGACAGTGAAGTGGTACAAAAAGCTCTGAATGATGCCAGCCACAGTAACAGGGAGTCTTTCCTGGAAGTCAGGAGAAGTTCTAAACAAATCAGACATAAACCAACATTTGTGACAACTTACAGTCCACAATACTACTCTATTTGTAAGATTTTATGTAGAAACTTGCCAATATTATTGGCGGATGATCTACTGAAGGATGAGGTAATTGATGGTTGCTTTTGCGTAGCAAGACGCAATACCACTATTGGTAATCAAATTTCTCCCTCAATGATAAAAAAGTCTAAACCACAAAGTAGTTGGTTGTCACAAAAGGAACATTACAAATGTGGTAACAGTACTTGCAAGGCGTGTGGGTACGTCACCACAGGTAAGTTTTTCCAATCCCTGACCACACAGAAGGTGTACTCACTCCTACAATGCACTAACTGCAGGTCCACCTATGTAATCTATATGATTACATGTTCACTATGCCAGAAACAATATGTAGGGTGCACCTCACGTGAGGTCAGGGAGAGGATAAGAGCCCACCTGAACGATATTGAACGAGGTAATGTGACTACTGGAGCTTCCAAACACTTTGTGGAGGAACACAGTAAGGACGTAAGAGGTTTTACGTGGATGGTAGTTGATCAGATAAATAAAAAACCAAGAGGAGGGGATAGATCAAAGGACCTCTTTAAAAAGGAGGTCTTTTGGATCTTTACCCTAGGCAGTCGACAACCACTTGGTCTCAATATTGAGACGGACTTAATCAACTACTGGTAATAACTAATAGTTCTGGAATTTAAAACTAAGACCTTTATCAAAATTAAGAATAATTCTTCTTAATCACTCAAATTTCTCAATTTTCCAATTAATAGAGGGAAAGGACACTTCACAGATATATTCATGTATAGTGAGTTTAAATTATATTGCAGTAAGCTCACTTAGTTATTCTTTCCATCTAGTCAAGTTGGTATCTATTAGCAACAAAATGATGGAATAATAAGGTAATAAGGTACTACTCCTTCTAAACCACAAATCTAGAGGGTGCTTCTAACCCTTTAAATAGCTTACTAATAATATGCAGTCGCTTCACCTTTCTGTATCGTTTGTATTATTGTTTATTCTAATTTATTTGGTTTTAGGGTCCCTATCTAAGTTCTCATAAACCATCTTACTTGGTCTACTATATCTAAGCCCCTAATTTTCTAAAAGGTACTACCCACTGATGACATCTAAGCCCTAAATATAAGGTTAGCAACTTAGCAGCCACTAATACATAATTATATAGTCATGATCAAAATAAAATGATAAAAAACATGGAATGATATTAGTTGGTAAGCTTTAAAGTGATAGTGTACTCTGGTCTAGATAGACATATTAAGAGATATTTCACCAACAGCAAGCTGAGTATTTGCAAGAAACCACATAGGGTTAATATTAGGTTTCATACTGGTATACAGCTTAATGTGGGAGTTACACCTTAGAAGTCAGGTCATTAGCATACGTAGCCAGGCCTCCCCTCAACTACCAATAAAAAGTGACGTGTGTCTATATAAACTAGAATAGGGCATTATGGCAATTAACTGTCTATGATTAAGGCTCCATAGGAGCTGAAACGCGTCAGACACCCACCCCAGCCCCCCCTCATGGCCTTGTTCATAGCCATCTCTTTCAGCCTAGTTACACTGAGCTTTTTACTTTTAAATAAAATTCACCTTGCTTTGAGCCTTCGTCTGGACCTTCCTTCTTTGACTATATATATATATATATATATATATATATATATACACACACACACTACATATATATATATATATATATATATATATATACACATACACACACAAAATATATATACTACAAATCTTCACCATTTCTCCTTGATTAAGCTGAAAGACTCACAAGTTATGAAAATATACTATAATTAACTTAGAGGTGAAAGAAAATTATTTTAAACATGGTACTTAATTTAAAAAATAAATAAAAAATCCCCAGATAGCATGTATTTTTGCAACTGAATTGTTAAACTCTTTCTAGACCTACCAAGCTTCATAAGTTTGCTGCACATTTGTTGCAAGTCGGCACTGAAAGTCTCCGGAATTGACTTGCTTTGTAAATTTGCTGCAAGTTCTGTAAAAATTGAAAATGAATTGCTAAACTCTTGCTAGTCTTGCCAAACTTCAAAAGTTTTATGCACATTTGTTGCAAGTCTGCATAAAACGTCTTCAGAATAGACTTGCTTTGTAAATATGCTGCAAGTCTGCCACAATAGTGTATATCATGTGTTTTTTCTGTAAAAAAGGAAAAGGAATTGCTAAACTCTTGCTAGTCTTGCCAAGCTTCAAAAATTTGCTGCACATTTGTTGAAAGTCTGCGTAGAAAGTCTTCAGAATAGATTTGCTTTACAAATTAGCTGCAGGTTTACTACAATTGTGTATTTTAAGCCAGATTACAAGTGGCACACTTTTTTGCGCATTAATTAATTTGCAAGTTTGTGCCCTTTTCGGCACGCGGATAAGACCGTTCATATTACAAGTTGAAAGTAAATGCGAAAGTAAATGCGAAAGTAAACGCTCGTCGGGTTAACATGACTTTAGAGCTCAGGTTAACTGTTACACTCGACTAAATAGTTGTACAATATACATCAAAACATACTTAGCAGTACAGTTATTCATATTAACACTGTCTGATAAAAAATATTGCATCAAAATATTCCATTACAAAGTTATAAGAGCGCAAAAATATGAGATGTGTCAATGCAATCCTGCGCTCGTGTTTGTGCAAGCTGGCAGGAGTTATTTACTTATTTTTTGTGCAAATTAAGGCTCCATTAAATTCTAGGGGGAATAAGTTTGTTTTCAGCATGAGGATGTGACCGCAAGAGCGCAAAATTGTTACTTGCAAAATGTGCAGAACTGGGTGCACAATGGTAAAAAATAATCTTGCCCTTTATGTTTCCCTTACATAAATTTAATTTTGGTACCTAAAATTGAACTTTTTCTTGATTTTACATATTTATTGATTAAAGATACTGATTATCAAACAAAAATATCTTAAGCATTAACTATTGGCAAATATGAGTCCAATAAACTCTAATGCCTGTCTCCACCAGTGTACTTAAAAAAATAAGTTGACTGGGAATTGACTTTTAGTTAAAAACACTATTTTACTGTTACTTGTCAGGCATGGCCAAGTCAGGTTAAATGGCTATTTAAGTGTACCAAACATGAAGGGAATTCTACGATTTGTCACTTTTTTTCGTTTAGAATTTTGACCTTCTTATGACAACAAATTACTAAAGAAGTAGTTAATGTGCCCTGAAACTTAGACAAATCCCTCAGGATGTAGTAGCTAGCTTCACTGTTCAGTAGAATGATCATGTGGTTAGAAAAACACCAACTCAAATTGTGTTTCTTGCCAGGATAAACTTTCAAAATTGTTGAAATATCCTCACACATCTCTGTTTTTACAATGGCATCTGTGAATTAAAGTAGCTGCATGTAGACTTATTCCTGGCATTCACTCCAAATGGAATGTATCTGTGATGTAGTCTGGTTCATCCTTTCTTTATAACAAAAAAATGTAAATACAAATTAGCCTACTTCCCTATATATAAGTAGAGGTCCAGGTAGTTATAACAGTCTCAGGCAATGTTTCCCAGACTGTGATACAAATAATGCTATTTTATAACCTTTAGCAAAGAGGAAGTACCAACATTTTTCTGTGTCAAAAGGGAGATATACTGATCAAGAGTAGGGATGGGCAAATGTGTTTATATTCGAATTCAAATGTTAGAACGAATGTTATTGTAGAAATTCTATTTGCATAATTGAATGTTGATAAGAACTAATATTCATAAAAATTCTATTATCGAATGTTATTTACAGTTTTGTAGTGTGACATTCGAATGTGACATTCAAATTCGATTACATTTATAAAACACAGTTGTAGACTAGAAATACTATTTAGAATGCTACATTTGAATGTGACATTCGAATATTACATTTGTACACAATAGTAGACTAGAAATACTATTTCAAATTTGTGACATTCGAATTTGAATGTAGCATTCAAATATTACATTTATAAAGCACAGTTGTAGACTAGAAATACTATTTCAAATTTGAATGTGATATAAAATACATAGCTAAACATTCTATTATTCGAACAAATATTTTCGAATGCTATTGAACATTAAAAATTCGATTTGAACGAACTAATGTATTGAAATTTGTTTTAAATTTCACATTTTTAGAAACATTCACCCATAGTATGATGTATAAATGGATATCTATCTAGATATAGGTAATTAATTTACACACAGTATTAAACACTTTGATTTACAGTCCTTTGAAGACAAGATTTTTTTAACCTTTAATATATTAAATGTACATGCTACTACAAAGGGATAGCTTTTTTTTACCACATGAATTAGACATCTACACATTCTAGGTCAATTAACAGATGTAGCACAATAAATTTATTTCTCCTAGTTGATACACAAATATAGCTTGATGTCCATCCATGTCTTTTGTTAAAGTTGTAATTACTACAAGTCTCTCAACAATTTTTAGAGAATGTATGTTGCTTGAAACAGGTTATAAAGTGTTTCTCATTTTTATGGTCATTCAATGACATGCCCCCCCCACTACTCAAACTAGAAATATAATAATACGGGGGCGGAGCCTGATCTCAAAGCGGCAAGACGCGTATTAGTAAAGCTCCTAGAGTTAAGACTTACCAGCTAAATATCACAAATATCCAATATGTTACACTTTTATGAATTATCTCTCAAATGGGAATCAATACAAACCAAGAGCGGATGAATTGACGTTCCTGCCTATGCTCTTTGGGACAGCTATGCAGTCAGCTTCCCCACAGGCCTGGTAGCCATCTTGCAACCTGCGGATCCAACAACTGTGCAGATCTTAACAATTGAGTCCTGTGTGGGGAGTGAAACATAAGTCTGGGGCTGCCGCAAACTAACCCCCCCCCCCAAACTCTGGGTTTACGATATCCTGTAATAGGATAAAAACTGCTCATTGGCCTGCCTGTTACAACCACCTCCTCTGTAAGAGTTAGGACATGGAGACCGCTACAGTGCTCTTGATGGTGCTGGAATGTATACTGGAACGCCATCATAAATCCCTACTACATGTTATCAGAAAAGCATTCTGCCCTCTCTGAGCGAATAACCAAACCAGAGATGCAGAAGGAGACTTCACCCTTAATCTAAGTGGGGTTGGCAGAGCTTCGGGGCCCAGGCTCCTGATGCCCAAAGCATTGCACAGGCAGCAGTTCTGCGTAGATGTTAATAGAACGAACACTAACAAGGACCATATAACATAACAGACCCGGTCGACTCTAGGAAGATAGATGAAGGGCGATGTGGAGCTTAATTACAAAATGAGAGCACACACAATAAACATTGCCACAACCCCTCCTCTGGGCTCTGACCTGGGATTGCCCACTGCAGTCTCCAGATCGATCCCAGACCAAAACACCAGAGCCTTGTTAAAACCTTACAAAGTAGGGTCCCTAGAGATAATAGAAAATGCACTGGCATCTGTTGGGGAAGCCTTTCAAATGGAACTTTCATCTGCTTACCCTCCGGTAAGAACTGTTTCCCCAAAAATGATGACCGTTAAACATGAGGAGAACAGTAGATATACTCTGCTTACGGGAGGCAGCCCAGCAATATACAACCCAATATATTTCCCTTTGGTGATTCCTTGCCCAGATACCATATACGAATCTAGTGGGACACAAAAATTTAACCGGGACTGTACTCAACATTGGTCGGTCTTATGGATGACTTATTTTGAGATAGGATAACCATCTGACAAATATTTTCTAGCCAATATAGACAGAAAATTTTACTTGATGCTCTAGCTAGTATCAATAGCATTAAGGGTTGTTATATTATGTTGCATTTCTTTAAAATGTTAGTTTAAGTTGACCAAAATATTGCTTATAGTTAGATACCATTGAACATGAAAAATAGTATATTGCAATAATTTAGTTAGGTATACTATGTAATTCTGTGCGTACACATGGTTAATGTTCTATATCTACAAACCCTGTACACTATGCATGAATCTCTTACAGTGTAACATTATCCATTTTGATTTGCTTTTACCTTAAGTATAACATTTCTTATACAATAACTTATCGCCCACAGTACCAAACTAATGCAGCTGTCTGTATATTTACACCCTGAAGTAAAAGATGGTCTCTATGACTTATATATAACTTGGGAGCTCTGGTATGGAATTTTGAACCACCAAGCTGCTGCCATCGGCCGGGGTAGCGGGTTTACATCTGTGAGATCCAATATTAGAGTCCAAGACATAGCCTCATATTACAATAAAACTTAATCTATGTCCTTATAAGCTACACTTTATTTTATTTTGGGGTTTCAGACAAGCAGACGTCATATATAAAGATCTTAATTTTAAGATTAAAATATAAAATTGCTAAGGGAGTTCAATCACTATACGATGTACTAGCACCAGCTAAGTGTTTATTTTACTATAACATAGTAAACCTATTTTTAGTTTGATTCTGTATATCTTGGCTACAACCCTCCTCTATAAGTGGATCTTCCCAAGTTATATCTCCTTGTCCTAAGTACCATTCCAACTTGTGTTATCATGTTCTACTCTAGCTACCTTATAGGCAGAGCTCTATATATTTATATATATATATATATATATATATATATATATATATATATATATATATATATATATATACACATATAGAAAATAACTCATTGTGTAGTTCATTAACAAATCTAGACAGGCCAGAAGGCTTGTTTTTCCCATAGAAAACCTCTGAATTACATTGTTTCCAATGCAGCAAAGGATTCTAGGTAAGATATGCAAATTAGGTTCACAATGACACACCTTTTTACTTCAAGTCTGCTTTTCAGCAGATTCCCTTTACGCCAAAGCATCACTGTTCACACAGCTTATAAACTTAGCTAGGTTTAGTGCAGTGATTCATAACCATCCCAGGACAGACTGTTTTGAGGTTTTTGCCACTCATCAGCTGGGAAAAGGATTAAATCACCCAGCAATGATGATATATATATCTTGGATGCTGTGTGGAAGTCCAGGTGTACATGGGTGGTCACTTAGCATACCACACTTCCGGATCACATGTCAGTGGGAGAGCATTATTTCATGTTTATGTAAAAGCATATTTACTCACTTATGTTCTTTATAATTCATGTAGGGTACAACAAACCAGGGGTGCATATGGTCACTCAATGATTGTACCCGCATAGGGATACAGTGGGTAGCAACATGAATATTTAGCTCTAGCCCAATTTTAACCTTGTAACCACTTTGATATATGTTTAAGGATAATTTTGATATGGCTGTTGCTAATACTTTGATGAATTAACATGTTGTGGGCATCCATGCGGAATGAAGAAGGATATGTACTAGTAAACTTCCAAACATTGGGGGTATTGTGGGGAAAGTTTTGTTATAACATATTACAATATATTAATATGGGAATTTTGGTAATATGAGTTGTTCAATCCATATACAACATAGAAATTAGAGTTAATCATCTATGACAATACACAGTATAGTCCTATAGTGTATTTTTGTTTTTGAGTGTAGATATTTTGTAACATTTTATTTTTTATCTTTAATTTTTAATTTTAAATGGCAAATAGTGGGAGAGATGGACACTGAGTAGTACCGACCAATACAATCCATTGGATCAATCTAGTTGACAGAATTATGTACACTAGGGTATTGGATAACCACTAGGGATTTGATTACCCATTGGGTAATATATGAGGTACTAGATTTACCCACACCAGTATTGAAATATGTGTGCTGTAGCACAGTCATTTTGGGTATGAGGGAGCACATTATGTTAATGAATTTTATTTGTTTGAGTTACTCATACACATTGTGAAACAGCATTGGTGGTTTGGACTGAGGTAGGTACTATGATTGGATATAGTACCAATATCTGGGATCTTTATGGCAGCAGACCAATGGATAACACACACAAATTAGGCACTAAAACAAGTACTGTAGAAAGTTGCTGTATGAATAACACAGGATTATATCATGTTCATTCATAGGATCCGAGGTGAAATCAAAATGCCAACACTGATTATGGAATCTATATGTTAGTGTTTATTCCTTACCACATGGTTTCCATGGTAACAGGGCAACGGACTTACTGTGCAACATATACAACATGTGATTTTTTTTGATAATAGCACATTAATATCACATTTGTATAATATGCTGGTATAATTACACAGATGATGTTTGTTAATCTATTTACTTTTGAAAATATGTTACATACACAGATCCAGAAGCAGGGTTGCTATATTTCTGGTTGCTTGAGACAGTGGAACGCAGTATGCGTTCCAGCACTAGAGTTTGGCGCCACTGACACGTTTGGTAGGAGATTTTGCATGTTGATTTGTTCGCTATAAATTGTGCATTTGTTTTCAAATTTGTTATGCTGATCAAGGGGATCATATCCCCGAAAACGTTCCATTAAAGTATACTAAGTATTTGTTTAAAAGTCCTGCGAGTGCATTTTTTTCTCTGAATATTATTGCACTCAGGCAGGTGACTATTGAAGGGTCGGGCTGCAAATTGGTTACATATATATATATCCACAGGTAAAAAGCACTCACCGGGTCTTTAAGTATAATAACAATTTAATATATGTGACGTTTCAGGGTAGCCCCCGTCCTCAGACAATTTTTACAGACAATACATAAACTCACCCTTTTTATTAAGACCCAGCTCCCAAGTGCAACACTGTCGGCGGCGTTCCGGAAGTCCAACAGCTGCGTAGTACGCAACTACGTCATCAGTTGTCATGACAACCGGACACCACTCTGCAGTTCTAAGTGAAGTTAAAAGCATAGTGACAGCAGTGTGCAAATCAACATATTACATGATATCCTCTGTATAGCATTATGTAAATAACATAGGAGAACCCTGTAATAACAAACTCGTGCAGCTGAAAAGAAATCAATATATGACAAGTTGCGATCTCAAACAAGCAGGATAAATTAGCTATGCTGAATAGGTAATATAAGCATGGGGATACGTATAAATCCTAACTTCGCAATAACCTATGCAATAATGATACATAAGACTAAAAGCAAGTCTATCAGCACCTATATCATGAAAAGTAAGGGCATAATTACATAATGTAAAAAACGGGGGTTAATTGCTAAGCAGAATACAAACAAAAGGGGTCCATCTAGATCCAGACAATGCCAAATTCCATACAATAATCCCACAACAAAAGGAAACCATAATGTCAAATATATATATATATATATATATATATATATATATATATATATATATACTAATGGTCCAGGTGAGATCACTAGCTGCACATCAAACATGAAAAAATAATAAATGCATAATTGCAACAGGTACCAAGAGCATCTATATGGAAAGAAGAGATATGTTAAAAACTACTGATTGATATATTACAATACCAATCGTCAAAATAGAAGCAAGGGTGGAGCTACGTGGAAGCTAGACCTAACCACAAGGAACACAATCCCTAGGAAAATATATGCAGAGCAGCAACAATATATATAATATGCAATATTACAGATCATTACTCTATTTGAAATAAACGAAAGAGAAAAATAAGCAGGTTATATAGGAAAGAGAAAAACAAGCAGGTTATAACAGCCAGGCAGGATATAGGAAAGGCAGATTATAAAAAACAATGCCAATCAAGATTGACATTCAGGCCCTGGGGGGTCATAGTGCCCAAGTCAACCATATGTAGGTCCACCTGTTTAAGTCATTCAAGTGCTTTTATCAGCTTGTCTGGAAATTAATTATTTCCGTTTCGAAAGAGAATTCTTTCTGCAAATTGCAGGAACGGCCATAGGGTCGAATGTGGCACCCACATATGCCAACTTATTAATGGCCGAGTTCGAAACGGTAGGCACAACACTATTCTCTGACTCAAGGATTGCTAAGTATAAAAGATACATAGACAACCTCTTTCTTCTATGGGATGCAACGGAGGAAGACCTATTGACTTGGTTCGCACTCTTGAATGAGGCTCACCCCACAATCAAATTCAAACTGGTGTATAACAACTGCAGTGTGGACTTCCTGGATTTGAGAATCTTCAAGAGAGGGGGACGTCTACTAACCACATTATACAGTAAGGAGACAGACCGCAACTCCCTGTTGCATGCCCATAGCTGCCATCCTCCAGCTCTTAAACGTGCCTTACCGACCTCACAGTTCAAGAGAACAGCAAGAAATAATACGGATGCCACTCTCCGTGAACAACAGATGCAAGAGATGGAGATGAAATTTGTCCATAGGGGTTATCACAAGAGTAACTTGGAAACAAGAAAATCAGATGTGCTCAAGAAGAAACAGGTAGATTTACTAACCGCTAGGGATGACAAAGATGGGGATAATAGGATGACATTCCTAACCACCTTTGATATTGACAAACCAGCTGTTACCAAAAATATATGCAAGAACTGGTCTTTGATTTCTACTGACAAGGAACTCCCGTTTTACGGGATACCACCACCAAGAATTGGCTATCGGAGGTCGAGGTCCTTAAGGGACCAGCTCATTAAAACTGACCCCAGGAATTGTTATATGAAAGAGACATGGCTCAAGTCCAAACCGGGATGTTTCCACTGCCTAGGGTGTACTACTTGCGGCAGCCTGACAACTGGGAGAGAATTCAGGCACCCATATAAAAATAAGAGATTTACTATTAAACATCGAGTAACTTGCACAACCAAGTATATAGTGTATTTATTACACTGTGTATGCGGTTTGTTTTACGTTGGGAAGACAGTGGATGACCTCCGTACCAGAATGGCCAACCACAGATCAGCCATAAGGAAGGCCATCGACCGTGGAGACTCTGACCAGCCAGTATAGCTAGGCACTTTGCCATGGCTAAACATTCTGTTTCTGACCTGAAGTACATTATTATTGACCATGTGCCCCCGCTTTCCAGAGGGGGTGACAGAGCAAAATTGCTACTGCAGCGGGAATCAAGATGGATTTTTAACTTGGGCACTATGGCCCCCCAGGGCCTGAATGTCAATCTTGATTGGCATTGTTTTTTATAATATGCTTTTCGTATATCCTGCCTGGCTGTTATAACCTGCTTGTTTTTCTCTTTTGCTTGTTTCAAATAGAGTAATGGTCTGTAATATTGCATGTTATATATATTGTTGCAGCTCTGCATATATTTTCCTAGGGATTGTGTTTCTTGTGGTTAGGTCTAGCTTCCACGTTGCTCCACCCTTGCTTCTATTTTGACGATTTGTATTGTAATATATCAATCAGTAGTTTTTAACATATCTCTTCTTTCCATATAAATGCTCTTGGTACCTGTTGCAATTATGCATTTATTATTTTTTCATGTTTGATGTGCAGCTAGTGATCTCACCTGGACCATTAGTATATATATATATATATATATATATATATATATATATATATATATATATATATATATATATATATATATGACATTATGGTTTCCTTTTGTTGTGGGATTATTGTATGGAATTTGGCATTGTCTGGATCTAGATGGACCCCTATGTTTGTATTCTGCTTAGCAATTAACCCCCATTTTTTACATTATGTAATTATGCCCTTACTTTTAATGATATAGGTGCTGATAGGGACTTGCTTTTAGTTTTATGTATCATTATTGCATAGGTTATTGCGAAGTTAGGATTTATACGTATCCCCATGCTTATATTACCTATTCAGCATAGCTAATTTATCCTGCTTGTTTGAGATTGCAACTTGTCATATATTGATTTCTATTCAGCTGTACGAGTTTGTTATTACAGGGCTCTCCTATGTTATTTACATAATGCTATACAGAGGATATCATGTAATATGTTGATTTGCACACTGCTGTCACTATGCTTTTAACTTCACTTAGAACTGTCGAGTGGCAACCGGTTGTCATGACAACTGATGACGTAGTTGCGTACTACGCAGCTGTTGGACTTCCGGAACCCCGCAGACAGTGTTGCACTTGGGAGCTGGGTCTTAATAAAAAGGGTGAGTTTGTGTATTATCTGTAAAAATTGTCTGAGGACGGGGGCAACCCCGAAACGTCACATATATTAAATTGTTATTATACTTAAAGACCCGGTGAGTGTTTTTTACCTGTGGATATATGTACTTTGCTTTCTAAAGCACCCCGGGCTGGATGGATTACCCTTGTTACTGTGAGTGCTATACCGGCTTGGATGTATGTATATATATATATATATATATATATATATATATATATATATATACATATATATATGTATATGTGTATATATATATATATATACAGCATATATATATATATATATATATGTATATATATATATATATATATACATATATGTATATATATATATATATATATATACAGCATATATATATATATATATATATATATATATATATATATATATATATATATACACACACACACACACACACACGTATATATATCTCATTTAGAAGTTATATAATATATGATATACACATATATAAAATGTGAAAAAATAGGTTTTCTTTGAGACTCAAGAGTAGTCTCCTAGTGTCCATAATATCCCTCTGTAGCTGGGCACTTTCAGGAGTCATGGTAGGACAGAGTTGCCTCACAGGGAGGGTTTTATAATTTCATAGGCTAGCTGTATGTTATACTCTATACTTGAACGATGAAAGTTAAACCTATTTTGTTTGAATCATAATCTGTATCGAAGTAACACTTCTGTATGCTTTCTTACTGATTTACTTGAATTGTAAGCCTTGAATTATACCTCAATAAAAATGTAATTAAAAAAAAAAGCCACATGAAAAAAGAAATATAATCCAGATATTCTATTTACATTCACTACAATTATAGGACCTTTGTTACCATGGTTAGATTGCATTATCAAATAATAACCAATCATTTTTTCAGGAAGCTGTCAGCTACCTTACATTCTGGTTAGCAATAGACCAACCTATAAGCAAACCGCAGGGCGCAAAATAAATTTTTAGTATATTAGCACCTATATTGCAACGGCATTCATAGGGATGTGAATAGCTACTCCAATATTTGTGAGAGACATAACTCCTTAATGGTGAGATTGTGTACAGACATAATTGAGTAACATTCCAATATACTAGATTTAACCATCTATTTTTGTGTGAGGGAAGAATACTTTATTAGTGCTTCACGTAATTTTATAACTGTGGCGAGTGATATCAGGTTTATCACGGGTGTTTGCGTGTGTCAGAAGTAGTGCATTATGTATTATATATATATATATATATATATATATATATATATATTATTTTTTTTTATTTTTTTTTTAAATATATATATATAATTTTTTTTAAATCATATATTTGTAGAAATGTATTTATTAATAAACAGAACATATTCTATGTGAAGAACATTTGAATGTGATATATTTCATGTCAGGTTAGCGCAATTGTCTATGGGGGAATACGTTGACTAGATCGCAATATTGTAAGTTTGGCTTTTTGCCTGCATCAGGGTAAGCGCACGAGCGAAAATATTTTTATTTCAACTTGTAATATGCACGCTATACAACACACGGAAATATCCAAAGTTGAACTGAGTTAGCACTCAAGCGTGAGCGATAATTAGCAATCCACTCGAAATCTATAGCACATAGGTAGTGATGATATTTTGTTACCAGTTCAAAATTAGACCATTACATGCTGTGCAATCAAAGTGTATGGGACACCCTATAAATCAATTCATTTGTAATAAAGGAGCGATTAAGCAATATCGATATAAAGCTGTGATAGTGACAGTGTAATACACAAATGACTGACATTAATAAAAGCATTTTCCACCTGGTATTACGTGTGTATCACATCTATCCCAACTTTTTAATTTTGTTTCCCAATTTTTTAATAATTTTAATAAGTTATGTTTTAATTCATTTTTCCTCTTGTGTGAAAGGACTTGAATGCTAAGGTGTATCACTTCTTCACTGATACAGAATTCCCATCAATTGATTCTGATGCAAGATATTATAAGTTTAATGCCATTCAATGTATTGCTTCAAAAGTTTAAAGTAAAGTTTTTTGTCCCTTTATTTAAACAGAATATTCAGATCTTCTGGTGCTTCCCTTTTGTGTGGGAAGAGGGATAGCTTTATATGTAGGATATTAGCAAATCCTGTGTTGGCCCTTCCATGCTTGAACATAATTAATCATTAATTACCTTCCAAAAACTGGTTTCCTGCCTCTGTCTTCCCCATGAGAGGTTCACCTCCTGTTCACCTAGGTTTGATCTGAGGGGGTGTAAAATGAAATGTGGCTCCAGTATGGGTTTGTACCAGAGCAATAACAGGAGCTGTGTATGAATCTGATTACATTCTGGCCATAGATTTTATTCAAGTGGTGTTTTCTTTTAATTCACAAAAACAACAAGTTAATTGCAAAGTATCATTTTACTTAAGTAGTCAGCCAAGACATAAAATATATTTTGTAAAATATATATATCTATATGGTATACCTATACAACTATATGAATATATGCAGGTTTAGATATATATAGATATATAGAAATAGCTATTTAAAAATAGAATTAACATTTTCTTCTAATTGAAGAACACTGGAATGTAAAGTATTTCTATAAAAACACAATAAAATACATTAAAAATTATTAAATTGTAATAAAAATTACAATTCATGTTTCAAGATATTTAACTGGAAAAGGTTAAAAAATGTTAGCGTCTAAATGTGTATATGTTTATATTTATGTATATACACAAACACAAATACACATGTATATAGAGACATATATACACACACACACACACACAACCCTTTCCAGTCAAAACCTTGTCATATACCATATCACTCAACCCTTATTAATAAAAAATATTAGTATATGCAATATTATTTCAGTGTATATATGTTAAATTAAAAGGACAGTCTACTCCAAATTTGTATATTGTTTAAAAAGATAGATAATCCCTTTATTATCTATTCCTCAGTTTTGCATAACCAACACTGTTATATAGAAAAGGCCCGAATGAGCAGAGTGGAAGAAGGGCACCTGTGACCCCACTTCCCCCAGGAGTGGATGGTTCCAAAAAGGCGAGTGGTCGACAGGGGTTGATAAGACCCTGACAGGAAGTGAGGTCACAGGTGTCTCTACAGGAGCAGCACGGTAGGAGCTGTGTGTGTGCATCGGCTTACCTGAAGATGGACGCGTTGCTGGAGGAGTTGCTGTCGGCGGCGAGATGGAATGTTGAAGTGTGGGTCCGGCAGCAGTTGCATACGGCTGGTGAGGCAGCCACGGTGGTTCCGGTGACAGATGGAGCAGCGGTCAGGAGCGGAGGATGGACGGCCAGGAGGTTGAGGCCACCGGAGAGGTTGAGTCCAGAGGTCGGCACGAGGAGGTCCAGAAGGGAGAGGAGCCATCCAGGAGATCCGCGGATGGTGAGGTCGGAAGGCAGCAGAGGTCGGCGGACGGGAGGATGCGGGAGAGCGGGGAGAACAGGGAGGAATGCCACAGAGGCAGGTAAGTCAGCTGAGCTATCGAATGTTGGGGCATCCCTCTGAGCTATCGAAGATGATGTGGATAAGGGCAAAGGGGGTAATGGGGCGGCCAGAAATAAGGCTGAGGAGGGCAAGGGGAATAAAAATTAGTTAGGACAGGAAAGGGGAATAAAAATGTGTTAGGACAGGAAAATGGGGGCAGCCAGAAGGAAGGCCTGAGGAAAAGAAAGGGGGCCAACGGGTTTTTTAGCGGTGGAAGGCCGGGGATAAGGCCAGGGAGTGACGGCAGGGATTGATGGCCGGAAGGAAGGCCGAAAAGGGGGAAGAGAGGGCAGGGGACTAGTGTGTGGAGGCCGGGGATAAGGCCTAGGGCTGTGTGTGTTAGTGGCGGCCGGGTAGTAAGCCGCAAGAAAAGCAAAAAAAAAAAAAAGGGAGGCCTGGGGCAGAGTGCGTGCTGGCCAGGGATAAGGCTGGGTAGCTGGGGAGGGGATATATAAAAAAAACAGAGGAAATGAGAAGAAGGGGTTGGGTTTGGTGGTAGCAGGGACTGAGGGAGGGTGGCGGGCGGGGTACAGGCCCTGTGAAATTGTTGTGGCATATAAAAAAGGGCAGCTGCGTGATGGCAAAGGTTGATGTGAAGTTGGCCTAAGGGGTGGGGGGTGGGGGGGCTAATAAAAAAAAAAAAGAGCAGGTGGGGAAATGCACCATGGAGGGATTGGAGTCTGTAGGGGTAGTGGGGGCGGCATTCACCTGTCTGCAAAAAACAAAAAAAAAGAAAAAAAAAGTGGGGAAACAAAGTGGAGGGAGGGAGGGAAAGGGGGGGCTGAAATTGATGAGGAAGGGGTTTTTCCTAGTCAGAATAGGTTTAACATTTTTCACTGTGTTTCAGGGTTGGCTAGGGAAGAACGGAGGGTCGAGAAGGCTCAAAACGCCAGTGGAAGGAAGATCCCAGCGCAGCAGGAGCAGCATACGGAGCCGCTGCTTGAGCTGAATGCCAGCAGCGACTTTGGAGATGATGAGGAGGATCCGCTTGAAGGAACATCAGCAGGACCAGGGACGGCTGCCCAGGTAGGAGATCTGTCCGCCTTGGTGCAGATTCTACAGTTATTGTCTCCTCAACGGAGTGGAGGGGGGCAGGCGTCAGGGACCCAAAGGGGGGGGGGGGTCAGTGGTTAGGGGGAGCTCTGAGGGGAGAGATGTTATTGCTATGTCCCCATTGCAGTCAACAGGTGCAGGAAGCAGGACGGGGAGGAGGGACACACATCTGGGGGACAGGCCAGTGATCATGGGAGGACGCCGGAGGTCTAGGTCACCGCTGAGGAGAACACGGGGAGGAGGCCCACCTGCATCCCCCACCTGGGCACGGGCAGAGAGGAGTCATGACCGGAGCAGATACGGCAGGGGAAGACCTCCTGCCAGGAGGGATGCTGTCCGGAGGAGGCGCAGAGGACGGGGATAGGGACAGAAGCCGCAGGGAGGAGGCAAGGCCAGTGTGGGCAGATGGAACGGAGATGGTGCAACAGCCAGCAGGTGAGATAGCTGGTGGGGCACCCGGCATGAATGAGGCAGTGACTGGAGAGAGGGAGGTGATGGTTGCAGGTCTGAAGGGTTTATTGGCAGCCTTAGAGAGGCCGGGGGGGAGGGGAGCCACAGTAGCAGCAGCATGGGTGCCCCCTGGGCCAAGTCCAGCTGTGGGTGGGCTGCAGGTGAGCGCAGGGAGCTGAGCAGGGGCCCCAGTAGCGAGTGGGAATGAGGTGGTCCGAGTTCCAGAAGCGGCTCTCAGGAGACCATGTCTTTGTTTGGTAGGTCCCTTAGGGATTCACTTGACCAGTGAATTGAGGGAGAAGATAGTAAAACGGGAATTTGTAGAGATTTTCTCCTTTTTGCCTCTCAAGCATGTCTTGGAGGTCAAGGAGGACAAGAAAGAGAAGGGTAAGAAGGAGGAGGAGGAACGTAGAAAGTGGTGGCGCAAGTTGCCAAAGACTTTTGGGAACTGGTCACGGGCTTTTTGCATTTTGGCCAGTGTCATATGCGAGAAGACACCTGATCAGGGATCCTCATTGTTTTGTTACTATGATGAAATAGCGAGTGCTTACAGAACATATGGGTGGAGATACGAAGAGGGTTTCCGACAGCGGTTGGCTGTGCGCCTAGAGATGAGGTGGGATGATAGGGACATGGGGATATGGCTTGAGATGATGACCCCCTTGCGGGGGAATTATTCCTTTCAGGGCTACGGGCAAGTGGCTGGGAGCGAAAGCTCTGGTGGATCTGGAACAGCAATCCGGAAAGGCTTGTGTTTCTAGTTTAATGAAGGGCAGTGCAGATTTGGGGCATCATGCAAATACAAGCACGAGTGTTCAGGTTGTGGGGGAATCCACTCCTTTGCAAAATGCTTCAAAAAGGGTAAGCAAGGGACCCGGCCAGGGGACATGGGTACAGTGGGCACGGACACCGGTGAGGGTCAAAAGGATGGTGCCGTGGCTAGAGGTGTACGCTCATAAACAGGGGCACGCGGGGGATGCTGAGCTGATCCTGACAGGGTTTAGTTCGGGTTTCATGATTCCGTACAGAGAACAGTATGCGGGGGGTGTTGTGGATAATTTGAAGTTGGCCAGGGAGCACCCAGGGTGTTAAGGGAAAAAATTTGGAAAGGAGTGAAGTTGGGTAGAATGGCGGGTCCATTCAAGGAACCTCCATTACCCAATTTGAGGGTATCACCATTGGGGGTGGTGCCCAAAAAGGTCCCGGGGCAATTCTGGATGATCCACCATCTGTCATACCCCAAAGGTCTGTCAGTCAATGATGGCATTGATCCGGAATTAGTTTTGGTGAAGTATGCGTCTTTTGACAAGACAGTGGAGTTGGTGATGGCAGTGGGGCAGGGAGCGTTGATGGCGAAGGCTGATGTTGAATCGGCCTTTCGCCTTCTTCCAGTTCACCCGAGGTGTCATCACCTGTTAGGATGCATGATGGAGGAATCCTTTTTTGTGGACCTATGTCTCCCGATGGGATGTTCCAACTCATGTTCATACTTCTAGAGGTTCAGTTCCTTCATGGAGTGGGTGGTGAAACAGACGGCAGGCATTTCATCAGTAGTGCACTACTTGGATGATTTTTTGTTCGTCAGTCCAGCCGGCTTGACGGTGTGTGAGCAGTTGGTCAGGGTATTTTGACAGGTGGCTGATGACTTTGGAATCCCGGTGGCGGCAGAAAAATTGGAGGGCCCGGAGACGTTGCTACGTTTCCTGTGAATCCAGATGGATTCAATCAGGATGGAATGCAAATTGCCAGAAGAGAAAGTTCTGGATCTCAGGATGGTTATTGGCAAGATGGTAGGGAGCAAGGCGGCTACGCTCAGGGATATTCAATCACTGCTGGGCAAGTTGAACTTTGCTTGCAGGATTATTCCTATTGGCCGGATTTTTTGCAGGTGGTTGTCGCTATTGACAGTGGGGACTTCGAACCCGAGACACCATATTAGGTTGTCGAAGGAGGTTAAGGAAGATTTGAAGGTGTGGCAGATGACCAGCTGTGTTTTTACACGGACGCTGCAGGGGCTCATGGGTTCGGAACATATTTGAACGGTCAGTGGTGCGTGGGGAAATGGCCGGAAGTCTGGGCTGAGTGGGGTTTGATCTAGAATTTAACTTTCTTGGAGTTGATTCCTTTCGTGGTGGCCTTACGAATTTGTGATGAACGGTTGAGCGATAAAAGGGTGTGCTTTCATTCAGATAACCAGGGCAATCAACCGCGTGACGGCGAATTCGCCGGTGGTGATAAGGCTCCTGAGAGTGTTTGTATTGGAGTGTTTGAGGTGCAACATCTCTTTCAGGGCAGTGCATGTCCCGGGGCATTTGAATGTTATTGCTGATGCTTTGTCACGATTTCAGTGGGACCGGTTCCAAGAGGTGGCCCCGGAGGCAAATCACATGTCCCGAGGAGTTGTGGCAACTGGGTTGCCAGGAGTGTTGAATTTGGTAAGAGGGGCGCTGGCACCCAGCACATGGAGGGCTTATGCCCGAGTGTGGAAGATGTGGTGGCGGAGGTTGGAGGATGAGCAGCTGCATGAGAACAGGAATAGTTGCTTAAAGGTTTTGCTTGAATGGGTAGACTTATGGGAGAGAGAGGGGCTATCGCCCTCTGAGGTTTGAAAGAGGATGGCAGAAATGGCATTTCTTTTTCAACTGATGGGTAAAGAGGATCTGACAAAAGTTTTTGTGGTCCAGATGGCTATCCGGGGTATGTGCAGGGGGAGACTACGGATGGATGGGCGTAGACCGGTCACATTCGCAATTCTGCAAGGTCTGGTTGCGAGGCTAGGCAGGGTGTGTTCTTCAAGGTATGAGGGACTGTTGTTTAAAACGCCTTTTTTATTGGCCTTCTTCGGGGTGTTTAGAGTGTCTGAATTGGTGGGTAAGAACCGGTGGGATGTGAGTGGAATGGGAAGACAGGACGTGGTGTTGGGGGATGGAGTGGTAGAGTTGTGGGTGAGGAGTTTGAAGACGGACCAGGAGGGTAAGGGAACCGCTGTTATATTGAGGGAGATTGAGGGTGAATTTTGCCCGGTGGGGAGATTGAGGGTGAATTTTGCCCAGTGGGGACGGTGACGGAGTACCTTGGGGTAGCCCGACATGGTGCAGGCCCCTTACTGGTTCATGAGGACGGTTGTCGAGGTTTCAGTTTGTAGCAATCATGCTGAAGGTATTGGGGATCATGGGGATGGGGGCCCTGAGTTCGGGTCACATTCATTTAGGATTGGGGCAGTGACCGAGGCAGCGAACTTGGGGTTAGGGGCAGTGGTGATTAGGAGGCTCGGAAGGTGGAGATCTGAGAGATTCAGGGGTATGTGAGGCCGGGTTTGGTTTTGTGAGGTGAGATAGCTGACATGTTTTTAATTTATTTGGCAGATCCAGGGAGGTGTTGGATTGTAGGACACTCCTACGTGTTCTGGGCGAGGAAGGCGGCGGCGGCGGTGAAACAAGATGGGATTCAGCTTGGTTTTGGGAGGGACCGTTTAGTCCTGAGATGGTTTGGGATTCGGGGAATGAAATGGGGACAGGTAGTGGGTACGGTGGTTGAATATGCAAGGCTTTTCTCCCCTCCGAATGTGTTAGTTTTGCACGCAGGGGGAAATGACTTAGGGTTTATGCTGCAGAAGTAGCAAATTGATGAAATTAAGAGAGGTTTGGATAGGCTAGTCCAGTTGTTTCCGGGGGTGGTGTTGGTTTGGTCTGAGATTGAGAGCAGGGTAATATGGAGATCTGTGTGGGATATTAATTAGTTGGAGGCTTCTAGAGGGAAGGTCAATAGAACAATAACTGGGCATGTGAGGAGGTTGGAGGGGTTGGCTTACGCCATGTAGAATTCGAAGGAAAATGTTTTTACCTGAAAGATGGTGTGCACCCCAATGAAGTGGGGTTGCACTTGTTTCATTTTACGCTTCGGGAGGGGATTGAAAAGGCCTTAGCTTCAGGTGGCGTTACTCGCTAGGGAGCGAGTTGTAGCGAAGGTACTTGCTATGTTCTATTGAGGCTTACGCCTAATGGAGTATGGCTGGTATTTATGGAGGTGTAAGCAAAGGAAAGTGAGTGTACGCCCCGCCCTGGAAGGGGTGGGAGCTTATAGTAAAGTAAGAGCAAGCACTGAGGTGTGTTAAAATGATGTTGTAAAAAGTTAAGTTAAACAATGTTAATTTATTATTTGGTTTGTTTTAATAAATAAGCTGCAGCCTTTTCTCTCCCAATCCAGTGTTTTGTATTTATTGGGGTAAATGAATGAGTAATTGGAAATGGGGGGTCACAATATATTAATAAACTTTTTAACTCTGTTATTACCTTGTATCTAAGCTGCCCCTTATCTAAGTTATTTTGAAAGACATGCATGTGCTGACTCATAACTGATAAATAACTCCGCGGGAGTGAGCACAATGCTATCTATATGACATATTAACTAGCACTGTCTAACTGTAAAATACTGTCAAAATACAGGCAGCCTTCAAGGGCTTAGAAATTAGCATATGAGCCTACTTTAGCTTTCATCAAATACCAAGAGAAATTAAATTTGATGATAAAAGTAAATTAAAAGTTGTTTAAAACTGCATGCCCCTATCTGAATCATGAGTTAAATTTTGAATTGTTTGTGTTTTTGCTGTGTTTGATTAATAATTAACTCTTACACTAGGTCTTCAGACATGCTCATCCGTTGAGCACAAAGTTTTGTTTGCACTAGAGCTCAACCGTTTACTTTCAACTTGTAATACACTCGCTACACTGTCAGAAAAAAGGGTACAATTGGGGTCCGTTTGTGAACACTTAGGGTACAACTGCTGTGGTTGTACCCTCAATGGATCATAATTACACCTTAAGGAACTAATATGTACCATTTAGTGGTAAATAAGGTACAAATATGTTTCCAACTGTCAAAGGGTCCATATCTGTACCATTTAATCCCCCCAAAAAGGTACAATCACTTGTGTGACTAAAAGGTTGAGGGGGATGGGTGCTTCAAGGCTGCTAAACCCTGCAAGTCCATATCATTTGTACACCTCAATTATTCATATTCACATAACTGTCAGTCACCCAAAATGAATGCAACATACAAGTTGTACAGCAAAATAATTATGTTCAATTGTTGTTGGTAATATGCCAGAAGTGGGCAAAGCAAAAAAAATACTTAAAGGGACAGTCTACACCAGAATTGTTATTGTTTAAAAAGATGGATAATCCCTTTATTACCCATTCCTCAGCTTTGCATAATCAACACAGTTATATTAATATACTTTATATCTCTGTGATTACCTTGTATCTAATCCTCTGCAGACTGCCCCCTTATTTCAGTGCTTTTGACAGGCATGCAGTTTAGCCAATCAGTGCAGACTCCTAAATAACTACATGGGAGTGAGCATATTGTTATCTATATGTCACACATGAACTAGTACTGTCTAACTGTGAAAAACTTTCAAAATGCTCTGAGCTAAGAGGCGGTTTTCAATGGTTTAGAAATCAGTTTGAGCCAAGCTAGGTTTAGATTTTCAAAAATACCACCAAGGGAACAAAGCAAATTTAGTGATAAAAGTCAATTGGAAAGTTGTTTAAATTTTCATGCCCTATCTGAATCATGAAAGTTTAATTTTGACTAGACTGTCCCTTTAATAACTCATATAGTCAATGATACTGTGTTGCTGGTTCTAAATAGCAAACAAGCACTTAACATTTTAATGTTTATATTTAGAGCATCAATATGTTAACTCTTAAACATAAAGCAAATGTATTAACTAAAAGTACAAAGAAAAAAAAATGTTTTAAACTCTAGAAAATAAACAAGAGCTGTTTAAGAACCAGTTTTTAAAAAAATAAAATAAAATTGTAACCGTTCCCCAGTCACATACTTGGACATTGTGTGAAATGCCATAGCGCCATCTGTTGGTTGAAAGTTCCTTGACATGTGTAACACAGCTCCATCTATTGGTAGCAGGTTCATCACCAAAGTGTGTACTAGGAAAATAGACTAATTTGCATATATTTTGCATAGAGTGACAATTCAATGTATGGTTGTGAGTTTTATCGTTTATCCCTTCCCCGAATCCCCCTTCTTTTCGTTAGAGTTATATTTTATTATTACGTTGTTTTCTATATGTTTTCTATATATTTATGTTTTATGTGGCATGTCACCCTAAATTAAGTGGTGTGTTTTTAGAGTCTAGTACAGAGTGATATAAAACACATAGAATAGTTCTTTTTGGAACTGGTTGTTTAGCCTTGCTAATTCAGGTGGTACTGTAGCAGTCTTTGGAATTGCTACAGTTAAGTATACAAACTTTTTATTAAAGCTGCAGTGTAGCTATTGCAATACTTCCTGAAAAAGTATACATATTTGAATGTTATATGCTAAATTTAATGAAACAGTGTTTGTATTATGCTGTGTTGAGTACAAATTTGTCATCATGAGGTACAAAGGGCTTGTCACTGGGGCAGTACCCTTAAAAGGACAGATTTGCACCATTTTTTATGGGTACAATATGGTACCATAGACCTGAGGTCCAATCTAGTCACCAAAGGTACATATTTGACTTTGAAAGGTACAATCTGCAAGGGTACCAATTTGTACCCATTTTAAAGGGTACAGCAGGTGTACCTTTGAGGGTACTGCCCCAGTGACAAGCTGTTGTACCCCTAAAGGTACAATTTTTGCACATTTTTTCTGACAGTGTAGTTAGTATGGTTGCGATCGCTTCCTGCACTAACATTAGCATACCGCTTGTAATCTAGCCCTTTATATAATAAAATCTCAAAGAGTTTACTGTCCTTTTGACCCCTATTATAGAGGTCAGGCAGATTAGGGGTTGATGCCAGGAGTGGGTGGTTAAAAGTTAAATGCATTGGTAAGTTTATTTGTAAAAGCTATTCATAAATGAATATGATCATGCTGTATATAGTATAATTGCATTCCCTTTCAAGTCACATAAAATAAATCTAGTCTAGCACATGATGTTATGTTATTTCTAATGTCCCTATTTATGGTATTGTTATGAATAAAATTAAATTGTAAAAAAAATTATACTCTGGGAAAAGTTGATTTGATTTAGATTTATTTAGGAACATTATGGATGAAAAACAACCTTCACTTGTTGAACCCACCTTACGTTATTAAAAAACTGGCACCTGTTTAAATGATTGGTCATGTTGTATTGGTTATATTTTAGTTAACAACTGCCTTCTTTAATCAACTGTTTAAGAAAATATGAACTATAAAATCAAGAAAAACTAGCACTACTACTGTCTTCACCTTGCCCAAGCTTGCAGGTTGGTTAAACAGATGGGCTGTTATATTTTAGTTAAATAAAGCTCATTTCATGGTTCATATTTCTAGAGAAATATTTTAAAGGACAGGTTGTCAAAATATAGGGCAGTGTATTCTTTTTTGGCAAAATGTCCTTTTAATAATTAATTCTACTGTAAAAATGCCCTCCCCTTTAATTGTTCACAATTATTCATTTTAGCTGCTAGACTGTATTGATTTGTTTGCAAATTGCTCCTTTACATTTATTTTGTCATTTGAAATATCTGCTTTTGTCTGTCAAAACCACCACCTGTTTTAAAAATGACAATACTGCAGTATTGGCCATAGAAAAGATCTGTAAACAAAGGGCAGCAATATAAATCAACCTCCCAGTGGGGAGAGGGAGAGAGAGCCCAGACCATTTGAAAAGGTGCAACAGCTTTGAATACAACAAACTCATACCAGCTACTTGCCTGAGTGCCATGTCCCTTTATTTTATTTTTTTCACGTAAAGAATATTTTAATGTTTGACTGCTGCTCTTCCATATACATGAGAGAACTTTTGAGTACCATGTCACTGTAAGGGTTAACATCAGTAAGACCTGAAGTCTTTGTATGGCTTTACACAGAGTATTGTGTATTTTTAGAGCGGTTGTGTAGGACAAAGTATAATTCTGGCTGCCCGAATTGCAAGTCTGTTGTCTGCATTACAGCTTCCTCTGGGGACTTGCTCAGTGCAGAACTTGCTGGTCCAGGAGAGCCCTGGACAGCATCAGGAGAAGCCGCCTGTCAGCAGGTTTTCATATGGCTTTCACTCTGCCGTGTTATAATCTCCTTCACCACTCTGCGCTCTTAAAAAAGACAGAGGAAAGATAAAATCCTTACGGTATTCTGCAGATCTCACTTTATAATCCCATTTAACTTATTAAATATAAAAGCTGGCTTTATTGGCTGGGAGCATAAGCTCAATAACTGTCAAAGGGGGATAAAAACCATTTGTACAGACTATTGCCATCAGGTATGATGTTGGGAGGCTAATAGGTTGTTGTTGTGTGAGGGTTGGTTTGATATTGTGCTTGATTATGTGTAGTGATATAAAATATGTATACATGAAGTAGCCAGATACAATGTTACACAAAGAGCAAACTGATTTAAACAGGCATGCAGCAGAAGTGTCTAGATTAACAAATAATGCTGTATACAATACTGACTGACTCTTAATACAAATAACCACATCAGCCTCATTACATTAACTTTTTATTTCAACATGACCCCTTTCATTTTGCACCGACAAGAATGCAACCAAGAATGCTCTCTAATAGTAAGCTCTCTCTGTATTCTCGTACAGCAGACAAACCTCTATCTAAATTAACCTCAACCAATCAGAAGAGGGTCTCATTTCTGACTCCCAAGTTTAACTGTAATTTAACAAGTTTGGACACAGGGAAATCCATCAAATTGAAATTTTCCTCTCATTTAATTAGGATTCCCTTTTTTTGGAGAAGAGAGAAATTAACAACATCATAAATAAAAATTACCATTTTGCATTGGTATATAGCAGAATAACTGATTTTTATAATGTAGGTATATCATATTGAATTCTAAGCAGAAAAGGAGTTAACATTAAAGAATGGTCTTGACCTTATCTTACCTTTTTTATCACAACTCTAAACATATTAAGCAAGCAAGGTTGTTTGAAAGTATAAATTACCAGTTAAACTACACTAGAGTTAAATCATATAGTGCACAATAAATTCCAGATTCTGCCCCCTTGCTTAATAACTTCAATGGGGAATGCAACTGAGGTCTGAGAGCTGTTATCTAACAGATGGAGAGATTTAATAAATCTAAGCAACTTTTATAACAGGTGATGTATTTCACCCCAGCAAGTTAGTCTGTGGTCTACCAACATTTCCTGTAAGAGGCCACATAAAATGTGTTTCTCTATAGTAGAACCAATATTTTTTTTTAATTTATATTAATAGAAACCAAAAAGAGTAGTTTTTTAACATGATACATATATTAAAAGCTACATTTACACATGAACCCATAAACTATATATATATATATATATATATATATATATATATATATATATATATATATATCTTAGAGAGTTAATCGAAGAATAAGCTATTTACAAAAAAATAAATAAAACAGGAGTATTTAGTGTATAGCAATTCAAGAACAGTGAAAAGTGGTAGGATCATAAAAACACATGCTTTATGTTTAAACCCATGGTCCAGGAGGTCTTTTTATAGTGTAGGTGCTCAAAAGGCAGTTTGGTTATAAACCTTCCATTGATCCAACAGAAACCTGTTGTGCCATCATTTTGGTAGCAAACTGTACAGGGACAAACAGTGGCTTCCTGAGGGTTTGATGGTGATATACATCTTCATTTGATCTTATTCACCTTCATGGTTACCTAAAGGGACTTCTAAGCAGACCAATTCTCCTAAACTTAATGGATTTAAGGGTAAATAAAAAGTTGGTTAGATTCAGGTAGCCATGAGTAGTGTGGAAGATCTTATGATTCTTATTAGGGTCTTTCCATATGGCTAGCAAATCAAATGCACTTTTATGATGTTGGTCAATATTTTAATCTCCTTTCTTAATCTTTAGATTGGAGACCTGGTATCTGCAAGAAGATTGTTTTTCTTCAGTATCTTGATCTTTTTTTAGCCACTTTCTGTAAATCATCAGTTATCTATATTTAGGACAAATATCCTTTGTGCTTTCCTGTCTGTCCCTAACATCAGTCATTTTTAATACTATTTCCGGATTGGACAGGGGATGATAGACAAATGAATGTTAAGATGCCCTACAAAGTATCTTATTAACCGAACAATTACCTTCCCACCATTCCTGCACCTTTTTTTGGCACCAAATGGCATGTAGGAATGAACAAATAGATTTTTCAACTTTTATCCAATAATGTATTTGGTTGTTCATGTATCAAATGACTCAAATCAGCAAAATCTAACAAATTATACAAAATGCTTGCCCAAATGACAAAGTATCTTTCTAACTGTTGTAACCTATGTGATTGTTTCTTATTGTGCTTTTATTATTTGTAATAAATTGATGATACTTTTTATCCAATCATTTTCCACTTGCTTACTTTGGAGTGAGTAATTGATTTATGCCTACATCCTGAGAGCTCAGTTATATCTCTGTTACACGTAAGGTTACTATGCCGTTTTGATAATACAGTACTTCGCTATAGAGATCTCCCTTCTTCTTTAGGTAAACAAGTCCCTGACCAGAGTGATTTCTTGGGAAACAGTCACTAGAATATGCCTATATCCTGAGAGCTCAGTTATAGCTCTAACCAATGTGAGTAAGGTCACATAAGTGTGGTCTAAAACCTATATACAGAGATTATGTTTACTTTCTTTCCTTGAGGTTACATTTTGCGGATTCTTATGACTGCTGCTCCTTAACTCGTCCGCCACCTCTGAGGTGGCGGACGGCAATCCGCCCGATCTCATACGATTGGGTTGATTGATAACCCCTGCTAGCGGCCGTGAATCTACAGAGGGTGGCATTGCACAAGCAGTTCACAAGAACTGCTTGTACAATGATTAATGCCGACAGCATTTATCGATGTGCGGCGAACATGATCACTACAGTGGATCATTTCCGTCCGCACTTTCATAAATTGGCCACAATATTTCAATATAATCTAGAATAAATATTAAAAAAGGGTTAAAATTTTACCCACAGTGCACAAAATATACATATATCATAATAAACCAATTGGATGTAATTTTATTAAATTGGTCCTTAATCTTGAATCTTCAAAAGAAAAAAGGAGAATATAAGATCATAGTGCAACACTAACAGACAATCCCCTTTATAAGAATACTTATACTCACACTCTGAGCTATGATTAGCTCAAAGATAATAGCTCTATAAATAACAACTCTCTCGCAGGAATTAAGGTCTCCTTTACAGAACATTTATTTAAAACAATTTGAAACACATGGAATATTGAGACTTTATCTGGGTACTAATGCAAGTAAACATGTCTCTAGAACTACATCTACTTGGGGATCGTACAAACAGAACTGTAAAACAATTCTGGTACATCTAGCAGAGTCCTACTAAGTCCTATTGTAATACCGGTAAGTCCCTTCCTTCAGGCTTCTTCCAACAGCATCCCTAGGATAAATTGTTTGAAAGTGGTTGGGCTTAACTTAACTAAGCCTTTGTTCATCAAGGTTAGGAGGGAATTCCACAAATTCTTGTAATTTGTGCCAATTGAATCTAGCCAGGCAGATCAAGATGGCTATCTTTTCTTTCATACATGCAAAATGCTCAGCTATAACCTGTACTGCATTCGCACAATTTATACAATTTTATTCCATAACATTAATGCTTAGATGGAATATATTGTTTCCCTTAAATTTCACGAGGGATTAGTCTACACAGATGTTCTGGTCAGGGGTGTAATTTTCTGAAAACTTTTCAGAGAGGTGTTTGATCAAGAGCCGTATATTGTATAGCCTGTCATGCAATGGATTCATTCTAGGGGGCACTGGGCATTATTCAAATGAAGAAACCACAGCAGCTGTTCATATCTATAGTTCATTATCCCTGGGAAAAGAGGGATAGCCAAGAAGAGGTGCTGGTGCCAGTAGGAAATTATGCTGGGTTTCTTCACTGTATCCATTACCAAAATCAGTGCCCAAAACATTTTAAATTTTGTTAGGTCGGTGGGTGTGTCAGGTGGGGTTTTTTTTGTCTATTTTATTTTTATTTTTTTAAAACATGTTGAGAATTTGGATTTGCTTATAGATATTGTCTGGCATATAAATTTGTTTTGCTAAAAAATTAAGTTACAGAAAAAGCAAAATAAATTGAGTTAAATAAACTTCCCTTCTTGGGTGGACACAGCCTGCACCGGTGTTTCTCTAGCCATTTAGTGACAGAATTGTAGATTGAATGGCGGCGCTGTCCTCCCTTGGCACACACAGTGCAGATCTTTTAAAGGTTACTAAAAGGGATAGAAATAACGGCACTCCCAAAGAGTAGTCCCCTCTATAGTTAATTAGTGTGGAGTGCCAAATAGGCAGGGAGCACAGTAAGTGCAAGGGACAATGGAATGAAGTAAACACAGCAGCAGCTTCCCACTCCCAGGGGAGGGGAGGGGGAAGCTGCGTGATAACCAGGAAAAAGGGGGGTAGTAGGGGGGAAATAGGGATAGGCCAGGGGAGTGTCAAGAGAGGGGGGAAGAAGGAAGGGATATGAGGGCTTACCTGGCTCTGCAGGAGCAGTTTCAAATTCTCTCATTGCAGGGTCGAGACTGGGAGCCTGAGCAGCATGGATCAGCATAGTAGGAAACAGATTCCCCCAAGAAGAATGCAGGACAGCGTGGTCACCATCCAGCTACCTAGGAGGAAGAAAAGTGAAACAGTTAAGTATAACTTCAGGGCTGAGAAGACCCCTGCTCTCCCCCTCCCTTCCCCTGGTTCTTTAACACCCCCCCTGCCTTTCTCCCTCTTCCCATTCTTCTGCTAGTATTCCCAATTTCTCTCCCTGTAGCACCCCTGCCCGGTTATCATCTCCCCTCCCCAGGTCCCCCTCTACTGCCTCTCCGCTCCTTCTTGCAAGTCCCTCTAGCCCGCCCAGCACCCCCCCCATGCCTCTTCCACCCAGCAACCCCTTGCCACAGGCGCATGGAGCTTGCTCTGCTCCGTTGGGGCATAAGGCATACTTAGCTAGCATGGCCGATGTTCTGGTGACCCCTCCCCCTCAGGCTCACAACCAGAAGTGACTGCGGCCATCACTTCCAGTTTCGAAGAATACACCCAATAGGGTCATTGGCTGCTGGGGAGTGGAGGACAATGCAGGGACCTCCGTTCCCCCCATTAGAAAACGAGCATCTTTATAGGCGGAAGGGCCAGCTAGGGACCCATCCCCTCATAAATGGCACCGGAAGCAATCAGGGTCATCGCTTCTGGTCGCTAGGCCTCCACAATATACAAGGGATTACCACTCTGGCCACAGCAAGCCCCCATGCGGGGGAAAATTAAAGTTAAAAAATACTCCTGCTAAGTTCAGGGGACCTGTTTCTCCCCCTCGCAGCATGAACACCCTCACATCCCCCCTGCCCCCCCTCCCTTCCCTGCAACATGTGCTTGGCACTTCCCCCCCCCCAGAAAATGAGCAGGGGAGCCTAGCCAGGCTAGCCTCCCCCATTGCAATAATCCCCATAGGAGCCAAGAGGGGTTATACAGGCCCTCTCCTTGCCAGCAACCTAGGGCCTCTGCCCAGGGTCCCACCATTATGGCCCTCCCATATAGGCACCAGAGGGAGCATAACTTCAGATGGGTCATTTCTCCTTACCACCATTCTGGTTACCATTACCCACCTTCCTGTCCTTCTCCCCCCAAGTAGGCCTACCCCCCCCACTCCATCACCCACCCCCCTCCTAGGGCCCTCCCATCTTTTGCCCTCCCACCACAGCCGCCCAGCACTTCGGCAGCCACCACAAGAAATGGATTGCTCCAAAGGTGTCGCAAGTACAGTTCGCATCTACAGAAGAGGAACACAGGTAACAGCAGAATGCAGAAGGAAGCACTCAGGAGGTGATATGCAGGGATCAGATGGACACTACCAAGGGCCTGAGTGAGTACAGTGATATATGTGATATAAGCGCACTGAATTCCTCATCGAACTCGGGATCAGACAGTTCTGGTTCCGACTCCGATTCGGATGGGGGTGGGGGCAACTGATCCAAATGTGATAAGATTCTTAAATTATTGCAAAAAATGTGAAAGAAAACCAGGCAGAGTCCAGTTAATAAGCAGAGATCCACTTCAGGGTCATACCCAAATAACACCTTAGGACCACACAGCAGTCTAAGGGAAATTGAAGGGGGGATTTCTAACTCAGCAGATAGGATAGGTATCCCATGTGAGCTGGATCCCTTATGGGATCATTTGAAACAAAAAACAATTAGGAAATCAAGCCTAGGTCAGTACTTAGATGTGTTCCAATTAACCAAGGAGGCAGTGAAGGACAAGGATAAAAAAGGTGAATGTTGCGGTTTCTGAGAACATTTATGTCTTGTTGCTAACTTGCTCTATTGCTGCGCCCTGTCTGGCAGGTGGGTGGGGCCCTGGACCGCTGCTAGAGGGACATTTCCCAACCTTGCTGATGATGTGAGTGGTCTATGGGCTGCGCCCGCAGGGGAGACAGTTATTTAGCACTATATCAACCTGTAAGTATCTAGTTAATATGTATTCACCAACTAGCCAATCATTGTTTTGTTCTCTCCTATGACAATGTCACCAAGAGCTGTTATACTATACCACACTACAAGTAGGGATGTTTTACCTAATTGAGCAGCCTATTGTGTTAGAGGTGAACCAAGTTCTAGACTGTTTATGCAGATGAGCTCTCTCTCCTACTTTTTTTAGATCAAGTTCCATTCTTCCATATCTTCTAGATTGTGGACCAGGTTTTTTGCCATGCTCTGTTTAACGGGTGGGTGATTTTGCCATGCTCTGTTTAACGGGTGGGTGAGACCCTAGGCCACTACTTGAGTGATACTTCTCAACGCTAATGGGAATCTTGGCAGGCCGGGGGGTGCATCCACGGGTGAGACAGACCATCTGCGCCAAGCCAATTTTGGTATATTCTTGCTCTAGAAAATGTTGTGGTGCAAAGGTATGATATGTTAACCTATAGATACTACTACAATATCCGGAAGAGTAGCCCAATGAGATAAATGTGATGATTGATGATGATGATAGTGCTTGCCAACACCTATTTTCATAATATTGCTAGACACACGGACTTGTGCCAGCCTACCCCTAGACTTCCGACTTTGTGGAGTAAACTTCATAAAATTAACCGAAAGATAGTTGTTCTACTTCCCTAAGAGATAATACGGGGCTCTGATAATGATAGACATGATATATGATCCCCAGATCTCCTACATCATCCTTGACTGGGCCCCGGTGAAGCGAGGCCCCCACCCTCTCCCTCCCTCTATCTTCCCTTTCCCTACAAGTTAGGACTTGATTGCCGATGTTTGTACATAATAATTTTCCCCAGCTGCCGGTCTTCTTGGTAGCCATTTAACAGATTCTCACGAGTTTCACCCCCCATGAAACATAAGTTTACACAGTAAACACCAGAACGCAGATTCTATCATTTCTTTTCGCCTATAAGAGCGAATCATTCATTGTTGTTTCCCTTTTCCTTTTTTCTTCTACCACTCTCAGCATTAGAGTATTTCAACTCAGTTGTTAGGACCTAGGATATCTATATAGGTTTCTTAGTCAGGCCTTGGAAGCTTTTGGGCTTCAAATAGAGTTTACAAACTAGTCTTTCACTCAGCCCTATACCCACAATCCCCTTCTTTTTTTTTTTTTTTCTCTTCTTCTATCTTTCTCCACTTCTCTTTTCTTCTCTCTTTTCTTCTTGCCGGATCTCTTACTACAGATCGATTAACAATGACGTCATTCTTAACTCTAAATGTAAAGGGTTTAAATTCTCCCAATAAGAGGAGCCTTCTGAAAAACTTCCTCAAGACTCAGGGCAGTGATGTGGTCTTCCTACAGGAGACCCATTGGGCCTCATCTCAGATTCCGTCTATTAAATATCCTCAGTACCCAGATATTTTCCATTCAACGTTTAAAGATAAGTCCAGAGGGGTTTCTATCCTAATCGGGAGACATGCCTCCTTCCACCTTATCCAACAGATAGGTGATTAGGAGGGACGATTTCTAATACTGACCTGCAAGTTGAACAACCAGCTGTTCACGCTAGTCAATATATATGCCCCAAATCAGAAACAGGTTCCATTTCTGAAAACACTCCTCAATTCAGTCGATAGATTGAAACAGGGGACCCTAGTAGTCGGGGGAGATTTCAACCTTATTTGGGATCCATATATGGATAAGAAAATTCCAACACATAAGGTCCTGGACTCTTATTCTATCTCGGGGGGCCCTAAATTCCGCAATGTGATATTCCGAAACACCCTGTATGACGTCTGGAGAGCTCTACACCCAGACTCCAGAGATTATACCTATTTATAGGCTTCTCATAGATCTTATTCTCGTCTAGACTACTTTTTTGTTAACTCCTGGACAATGGATATAGTCACAGAATCGAGAATCCATTGCTGTGTTTGGTCAGACCATGATGCAGTTTCCTTCAAGATTGGGAGTAGAAAAGCTAATACGGCTCTGCCGTCATGGAAATTCCCTAAATTTCTTTTGAAAGACATTGTGTTTGTTCAACACCTCCAGGAGGAGATACAACATTTCCTCGAAGCAAATAAGGAAGGCCAGACCTCTCATCAGATGAGATGGGCGGCTTTGAAAGCATTCCTAAGAGGTATTTGCATCTCCAAGCTGGCCCAGATACGAAAGCTTTCTAAGGCCCCCTTGGGTACATTTGTCCGTGATTTGAGAACAGCGGAGAGTAGGAACAGAGAAAACCCTTCTCAGCAGAACACCGCTGAAATTGTGCGTTTGAGGGGCTTGATTAAGAATTTAGAACTCAATAAGATACAGAAAGCACTAGCTACTTTTAAACAAGTATATTACCACAAGAGCAACAAAGCCGACTCCCTATTGGCGAATAAGCTCAAGGGCCGTACGGCAGCAGCTAGAATCCTGTTTATTCTACACAAGGGTCAGAAAGCATATGCTCCGGCAGCTATAGGAAAAGCATTTGCGGAGTTCTATGAGAGTTTATATAACATTAAAGTTGACGGGGTACTGGAAGAGTCCTCTGTGGAAGAGATATCTCAATATCTTCAAAAATTGCGTTTACCTAAGCTGACAGAGGAAAATAGAACTGCCTTGACGCAGCCATTCCAGGCCAGAGAGGTTATGCTTTCTCTTAAAAATCTCAAAAATAATAAAGCACCGGGACCAGACGGTTTTCCGGGTTCTTTCTATAAAAAATTCTCAAAACAACTGATGCCGATCATTCGCTCTTCAACGAAATTAAAACCGAAGGTAAAGTACTACGTGAATCCCTGGAGGCATCTATAATTACCATCCTTAAACCAACTAAAGATCCAGCACTGTGCAGCAGTTATCGGCCGATCTCGCTGATAAATGTGGACACTAAGCTTTATCCTAAACTCCTAGCAGAGAGGATAGTCTCCCTCCTGCCTTCCTTAATACACATGGATCAGGTAGGTTTCACTAAAGGACGTCAAGGTCCGGACAACACGCGAAGGCTACTCTCGGTCTTGACAGACGCTAGAAGAAGCGGTACCCCATTGGTGGCCCTGTCGCTAGACGCTGAAAAAGCCTTCGACAGGGTCAGATGGGAGTTTCTTTGGGAGGTGCTCAAGACCTTTGGCTTCCCTCAACAGACTCTCAAAGCTATACAAGCGCTCTACTCTGCCCCACATGCCAGGGTGAGGGGTCCTGGGTTTTGCTCAGACAAACTGAACATCTCCAATGGCACGAGACAGGGCTGCCCCCTGTCTCCCCTCCTTTTTTCTCTAGTCATAGAACAGGCGGTCAGAAACTCCGCACAGATTGCGGGGATCAAGTACCCCCTCCATGAAGAGAAGATCTTATTATTTGCGGACGATGTCACGCTGATATTGACCAATCTGGAGGTTTCAATCCCAGCAGTTTTTGAGTTGATCGATTCTTTCATGAAGCTCAGTTATTATAAATCTAACAAGTCGAAAACGGAGGCATATGCCAATATCCCCCCTGAGAGATTACTGACTCTGCAGAGAACTTTTAGTTTTCATTGATCTGACTCACATATGTCACATTTGGTGTTTTTTCTAAGTGCTGATCTTGACTCAGTTGTGAAAATGAATTATGATAAACTCCTTGAAGAACTGAAGACCTTGACATTGAAGTGTGACTTCCAGGAGGTCTCGTGGCTTGGTAGGGTGGCGGCAGTTAAAATGTCGCTCCTACCGAAAGCTCTATATTTATTTAGATGTCTCCCAATCAATATCCCCCATGGATACTTGCAACAAATTCATAGTCTATTCCTACACTATGTTTGGAAGTGGCCTACAAAATTCTGCAAAGACCCTATTCTAGTGGAGGTGTTGCGTTCCCCAACGTCTACCTTTATTATGAAGCAGCAAGATGGACACACATTTCGGCATGGGGTATTCTTGAGGAGAAGCCAGGTTGGCATAGGATTGAGGAACAGGCTCTACCTTTGGGACTTACTCTCAGAGACGTGATATGGGTTCCTAAGCACGTGAACTTGTGCAAAGAGATCTCCAATCCTGTGGTCCGCCAGACCTATTCAATTTGGCATGACTTGCGCCATTGCACAACAATCTCCCCGCACCCATCCCCCATACACAGTATCGCTGGCTTGCTTTGGGGTTTTCCAAACATCCATCCAGACTTTTGGATTAACAACGAGAAAAAATCGATTTCAGATCTCTACTCCTCTGGAGCACTATCTGTGGTTTCAAGAGATTGTGTACCCACAGAGACCAGGTCTAGATGGTCTAGATTTGAGAGTATGAGAGTAATGAGTCTTATTCGAGCAAGAGGCTTTCCCAAGTCAGAGTTAAGAGAAAAAACCAAATGGGAAGAGAGGTGGCAAAAAGGTGCGACCATGATCAGACCACTATCTTACCAGTACGCGGCTCTTGTTAAAGACCAATCCTCTGGACCCCCTTGGCAAATGAAAGTGTGGTGCAGAGATCTGCAAGTAACAATCTCAATGGAGGACTTCTCTAGGGCACTTTTGCTTACAAAAAAGACCCTCCATTGTGTGACAGTGATGGAAACGTACATTAAAGTACTTCTGAAGTGGCACAGGACGCCAGTAAGACTTTCCCAAGTCTATAAAACTAGCAGTCCAGATTGCTGGAGGAACTGCCAACAGGTGGGCTCTGATCCCCATATCTGGTGGTCCTGCGAAAAGATCAAACCGCTTTGGAGAGATGTTGAACTTCTCATCCAAACATTAAACATCGACTTACATCTTACTCCACAAATAGCACTCTTTCACGTCTTCCCGAACTCCATTACCACTCCAGTCAAAAAAAATGGTCATCTATATAGTAGCAGCTACAAAGTTGTGTATCGCTAGAGCTTGGAAACAAACAGAACCCCCGTCTCTGGCTGATGTATGCGGCGTGATAGGTCACTTCGCATCAATGGAAAGATATGTGGCTGGAGAGACCAATACACTTGAGTCGTATTGGCTCACCTGGCAAGATTGGCACGAATGTCAGTAGGATCCGTTAGATAAGATCTATGTACTCTTCTACTTCTTTTCTTACTTTCCCTAACCCTTTTTTTTTCTCTTCGTCCCCCCCCATCCTTCCCCATACCATCTATGCAGGAAACACCCCCACCTACCCCCCCTATTACCCCCAGTATGCAAGATGCACAGTTATTGTGACCTAGTTGAGAACATGTTACTCAAGGGCCTAGTTGAAGAATACCTCTATCTGGAGACCGACTTTTGACCGATACCCTAGGCGTCCTAGGTGTACATGCCTAATGCCTAGACTAGACCTGCATAACAACCCAACTCTAGGCTATGATTCCAGCGCTTGGCTATTTATGATTCAGGAAATAGGTATTAGATTATACCTATCTGGCTCTTGTAGTTGGAAATTAGACGTTAAGAAAACGAATGATGACACTTTAGGTGGCCTGGTGCTATCTTTAATCACCATCAATTTTTGATGTCTGAGGTTCTGGTCCTTCTAATCTATGTTCACAGATGCTGACCTAATGCTTGTATTGTTTTATTCTTTTTGTTTTCTTTTAATTTTCAACATATCGCAACAATGTAAAATCTCACTGCACTGTTTGTACAATGTTTAAAATATCTTAATAAAAAATTTAAATTTAAAAAAAAAAAAGGTGAATGATTGCAGAAAAAAAATGATGCACCTAGAGAGAGAGAGACATAGTGCAATGGATGAAGGGTTTTCTAATATATGCCGCATTCTACTTGACAGCCAGACACACACAAGGGGAGAGCCTGGCTAGATATATGCACACCATATTAGAGGTATACACAACCTTTGGGGGTCAGGCATTGAGGGATTATGACACTGAATTTAGGAAAAAACTAGGAAAAGCTAAATATTTTGGGAGGAAGGAACTAGACATGTGGACTAGACTAGTTAAACCGGACGGGAACCAGAGGCAGAAGGGGAGCTATTATGGTAATAGTGTGGGAAAAAACATGATAGAAGAGGGTAATAAAAGGATATGTTGGGCATATAATGACAAAAAAATGTGACAGACAAAATTGCAACTTCAAACATGCATGCAGATATTGTAAGGGAGGTCACCCAGGGGCAGACTGTAATAGAAACGCCAGGCGGCCCTTTCGGACCACACAGGGTAAAGGAGCAAACCAGTCCCAAATGAACTAACCCAATACAACAATACCCCCAACTCCATATCCCAATAATTGTAAAACTGCTGAGAACCCACAAAAATACAAAAAGAGCCACCTTTTTGACAGAGTCATTCACAAATGGCTTCTGCATACCAACTCAAGGGGAAATTAAAATGGGAAAATCACGTAATCTAATATCAGATTATCATATCAATACCCGTAGGTGATTAGAGAAAAACTTAGAAAAGAGGTTAAGTTGGGGAGGGTAGCCGGCCCGTTCACAAGGCCACCATTAGTCAATATGGTAATTTCACCAGTGGGGGAAGTGCCAAAAAAAGAGCAACAAAAATTTTGACTCATTCCTTATATGTTCGTGCCCAAAGGTACGTCAGTAAATGACGCTATAGATAAACAGTTATGTTCAGTAAAGTACCAATCCTTTGACCATGCAGTACAAATGATAAAGAGATTAGGACCAGGTGCAGAGCTGGGGAAAATAGACATTGAAGCGGCATTTAGATTGCTCCCATTAAATCCTCAAAGCTATAGGTTGATGGGAATCAAATTCCAGGGGCAATATTTCTGATCGTTGTTTGCCAATGGGCTGTGCAATATCCTGTGCATACTTCGAAGAATTGAGCTCATTTATACATGGCAGGTTGGTGGGGAGAAAAGGGTTAACCAGTATAGCACACTATTTGGATGATTTTTTGATTGCAGGGGAAAGAGGAACAAAGCAGTTCATTCTGTTAATGACCCACCTACAATTCCTGCTTAAGCAACTGGGGGTCCCAATAGTGCAAGAAAAGACAAAGAGTCCAGTAACATCACTGATATTTCTGGGTATACAAATAGATACACTTGAGGAGAAGTGCAGCCTTCCGCAAGACAAGTTGCAGAAATTGAGTAATCAATTAAAAAAGGCAAACACATCAAGGTATATAACACTCAAGGATATGCAGTCTTTGCTAGGGCTCCTAAATTTTACATGTAAGGTCATCCCCATGGCCAGAATTTTCAACAGACATTTGGAACAAGCTACAGCAGGTGTTAATAACCCAAGAGATAACATCAAATTGACTAATGAAATGAGGGAGGACATACAAATGTGAGAAAAAATTATATCACAGTTTAACTGAGTTAGAATTTGGCAGAAAGGATCCTTTTCCAACCAGGTGCTTCATTTGTTCACAGACTCAGCAGGCGCGCATGGGTTTGGGGCTTATTTACAAGGTCAATGGTGGGCAGAGAGTTGGCCAAAGAATTGGGTGGAAATGGGGGCAACAAAAAATCTCACACTCTTCGAGCTTTTCCCAATAATGGTTGCTGTGGAAATTTGGCATCACCAGTTAAGAGACAAAAGTGTGAGATTTTGGACAGACAACATGAGTGTAGTGAATGCGATTACCAATGTGGCTTCTAAATCAAAACCAGTCATTAAACTGTTACGGTTACTGGCACTTAGGTGTATGCAAAGTAGCATCACATTTACTGCAGCTCATGTGCCCGGGGTAAACAACATATTAGCAGATGCCCTATCACGGGGTAAGTGGGATGTGTTCTGGAAAGTGGCACCTAACACAGAAAAAATAGTACAGCTTGCCGCTGCTATCTTTGGCAGGTTATGAATCCGAAAGCATCCTTGGGGATTTGGTAAAACAATCACTCCCCCTAGAACGTGCAACAATTACACAGGGTACTGGGGATAATGGGGCTCATTACTAGAAAACCAGACTCAAATTAATTCCCTAATTGTGCTCTGCGACTATTTGGCTACACAAAAAATAAAAGGGGTCAAAAAAGGCCTAATCAAGGCAAAGCTTGCAGCAGTATCATTCTTTAATCAATTGTTGGGGCATAGAGATTACACTAAGCAGTTTATGAATAAGAAAGTGGTGAAAGGCTGGGATAGGGGGATCGCAAGAAAAGACCAAAGGGAACCCATAACAAAAGAAAGGCTGGCATTGATCTTAAAAAAATTAAAGCATATTTGTAAAGACAAATTTGAAACCAAATTATTTAGGGCCTTATACTCAGTAGCATTCGCAGGAGCATTCCGAGTAAACGAAGTAGTAGCAAAAAACAAAAAAGACCGGAAAGGGGGATTACTAATCAAACAGGTGCGATGGTACAAAGACTCCATTATGGTGTATGTGAGAAGGTCAAAAACTGACCAAGAGGGAAAGGGTTGTTGGATATCCATCAACAAAGACAGGGATAAGGTAACATGCCCGCTAAGAAACTTGCAGAGCTATATTGCTACTCGTCCCAAAGGGGAGAACCAGCTGTTTACACACGCCAAGGGAGAACCGGTTTCTATTTTCCAATTCAGACAAGTTCTGAAATTAACAGTACAGAATCTGGGTTGGGAAGCATCCAGTTATAACACTCACTCATTTAGAATAGGAGCAGCGACATCAGCAACGTTAAGTGGGGCATCGGAGGAACAGATTAAGAAGCTAGGCAGGTGGAGGATGAGCTGTTTTAAAGCATATTAAGACCATGAAAAAAAAAACAAAAAAAATATATATATATATTTTTAAAAGAACAGTAAATAGTCGGGGAGGCTTAGTAACAATTGTGGTGTATTAACGATTCATTATCTTTCTTTGTCCTCATACAGGCAAAAGGGAGAGGGCGGTGAGATTATGGATAGTGGGGCACTCATACATACACTGGGCAGCAGTTAAGGCGGCAAAGGATAATTACCAACAATTAGGCTTCCACCTCAGTAAAGTGTTAATAAGATGGCTAGGAAGGAGAGGTATGAGATGGGAACATCTTACGCAGGTGATTAACCAGGCGGCGGCAAGGTGGGGAGCCCCCGACATCATAGTAATCCACTTGGGGGGAAATGACATTGGATACTGGCAGAATATAGATTTGATTGCAGCTATTAAGTCAGACATACAGTGTCTGACTACTAAATGGAAACACCTTAGACTAGTGTGGTCCCCCATAATATCAAGGCAGACCTGGGGCAGTGTAGAGTCACAGAGAGGAGCATTTTGGGCCAGTAAAAGAATTAATAACATGGTTACAAAATGTATCATGACCCTACATGGACCAGAAAGGCATGAATGGGCAGCACACGCAAAAATAAATGCAGAGTATGCGGAACTGTACAGACCAGACGGGGTACACCTATCGAATAGCGGGTTATTATTATTATCGGCTATTTGTAGAGCGCCAACAGATACCGCAGCGCTATAAACAAAAATGAGTATAAAACAATTAAGGGATAAAGTGGGTAGAGGGCCCTGCGAAGAGTTGCACTGTTGTAATCCACTCTTAAGAAGGTGATCTACAAACAGCTGGGCTCTTAGGCTTACATGCTAAGGGGGTTCAGGGGATAGCAATGGAGGAGTGGAACTGGTATAAAGTAAGGTTAGCATAGGTTGTATGCATCCTTGAACAGCAGAGTCTTTAGGGAGTGCTTGAAGCTTTCAAAACTAGGGGAGAGTCTTGTGGGGTGAGGCAGAGAGTTCCACAAGATGGGAGCCAGTCTGGAGAAGTCCTGTAAACGGGAGTGCGATGAGGTAACCAGAGAGGAGGAGAGTAGGAGGTCATGAGCAGAGTGAAGGGGATGGGAGGGAGAGTATCTGGAGACAAGGTCTGAGATATAGGGGGGAGCAGTGCAGTTGAGGGCTTTGTATGTCAGAGTGAGAATTTTGTGTTTGATCCTAGAGGCAAGAGGAAGCCAGTGAAGGGATTGGCAGAGAGGAGCAGCAGATGAAGAGCGACGTGTAAGGAAGATGAGTCTGGCAGAGGCATTCAGTATGGATTGTAAGGGAGCTAGGCGGCAGGTGGGGAGACCAGAGAGGACAGAGTTGCAGTAATCAAGGCAGGAAAGAATGAGAGAGTGGATTAAAATCTTAGTTGTGTCTTATGTAAGGAAGTGTCTAATTTTGGAGATGTTTTTAAGGTGGAAGCGGCAGGTTTTAGCCAAGGACTGAATGTGAGGAGTGAAGGAAAGATCGGAGTCAAATGTGACCCTGAGACATCGGGCATGCGGGGTAGGAGTAATGATGGAGTTGTCGACAGTTATAGAGATATTGGGGGTGGGGATTTTGGAAGAAGGGGGGAAAATGAGGAGCTCAGTTTTGGAGAGATTTAGCTTGAGGTAGTGGGAGGACATCCAGGAAGAGATATGAGAAAGACAGTTAGTGACACGGGTTAGCAAGGAAGGAGATAGGTCTGGTGCAGAGAAGTAGATTTGGGTGTCATCAGCATACAAATGATATTGGAAACCGTGGGACTTAATTAGGGAACCTAGTGATGACGTATAGATTGAGAAGAGAAGGGGACCAAGGACAGAGCCTTGCGGTACTCCGACAGAAAGTGGTGACGGGGCAGAGGAGGCCCCAGAGAAGGCTACACTGAAGGTACAGTTTGATAAATAGGAAGAGAGCCACAAAAGGGCTGTGTCACAGATGCCGAAGAATTGCAGGGGTTGGAGCAAAAGAGGATGGTTGACAGTGTCAAAGGCTGCGGACAGATCAAGGAGGATAAGCAGAGAGAAGTGACCTTTTGATTTTGCTGTAAGTAGGTTGCTGGTGACCTTAACAATAGCTGTCTCTGTGGAGTGATAGGGACGAAATCCAGATTGCAGCGGGTCAAGAAGGGAGTTTAACGTAAGGAAATGGGATAGGCATGCATATGCTAGTTTTTCGAGAAGCTTTGAAACAAGAGGGAGGAGGGAAATAGGGCGATAGTTGGATGGGGAGGTAAGATCAAGGGAAGGTTTTTTGAGGATAGGTGTGACCAGTACATGTTTCATCGATGAGGGAAATGTACCAGTGCTGAGGGAGAGGTTGAAAATATGTGTTAGTATAGGGGTAAGGGTAGCAGAGAGGGAGGGGAGTAGCTGTGAGGGGATAGGGTCAAGGGGACAGGTAGTGAGGTGAGAGCGCAGTATAAGTGCCAAAACTTCTTCCTCAGTAACAGGGAGAATGAACTAAGTTTCAGGTTATGAGGGTTGTGGTTAAGTAAGAGCATTTGAGGGGGGGAGAGAATGGAATTATGTTGAGAGCTGATTTCATGTCTGATGGAGTCAATTTTGTTAATGAAGTGACTGGCAAAGTCTTGAGCTGACAGAGAAGTTGTATTAGGAAGTGGGGGAGGGCGGAGGAGAGTATTGAAAGTGGAGAACAGACGTTTTGGGTTTGAAGAAAGAATAGAGATGAGTAGAGATGTAGTGTTGCTTGTGGAGATTAACGGCAGAATAGTAGGAGTTCAAGATGAATTTGTAATGAAGAAAATCATCTGAACTCCGTGATTTTCTCCAATGCCGTTCAGCAGTACGGAAACATCTGCGTAGGTACCGTGTCAGAGGAGTATGCCAGGGCTGGAGATGAGTGTGTGATTTCCGAGCAATGGTAAGAGGGGCGAGATTGTCAAGGATGGATATAAGGGTGGAATTATAGTGGTGGATAGATTGTTCAGGGCAGGAAAAGGAGGAGAAGGATGAGAGGAGCGGTTTAAGGGAATTAGCAAGTTGTTGCTGATCTAAAGACATAATGCTTCTGTGAAGTTTGGTGTGAGGAGTAGAAGGAGGGAGAGTTATAGGAAGGGATGATATGTTGCAAGTAAGGAGATGGTGGTCAGATGGTGACAAAAAATGTGACAGACAAAATTGCAACTTCAAACATGCATGCAGATATTGTAAGGGAGGTCACCCAGGGGCAGACTGTAATAGAAACGCCAGGCGGCCCTTTCGGACCACACAGGGTAAAGGAGCAAACCAGTCCCAAACGAACTAACCACATACAACAATACCCCCACTCCATATCCCAATAATTGTAAAACTGCTGAGAACCCACAAAAATACAAAAAGAGCCACCTTTTTGACAGAGTCATTCACAAATGGCTTCTGCATACCAACTCAAGGGGAAATTAAAATGGGAAAATCATGTAATCTAATATCAGATTATTATATCAATACCCGTAGGTGATTAGAGAAAAACTTAGAAAAGAGGTTAAGTTGGGGAGGGCAGCCGGCCCGTTCACAAGGCCACCATTAGTCAATATGGTAATTTCACCAGTAAGGGAAGTGCCAAAAAAAGAGCAACAAAAATTTCGACTCATTCCTTATATGTTCGTGCCCAAAGGTACGTCAGTAAATGACGCTATAGATGAACAGTTATGTTCAGTAAAGTACCAATCCTTTGACCATGCAGTACAAATGATAAAGAGATTAGGACCAGGTGCAGAGCTGGGGAAAATAGACATTGAAGCGGCATTTAGATTGATCCCATTACATCCTCAAAGCTATAGGTTGATGGGAATCAAATTCCAGGGGCAATATTTCTGATCGTTGTTTGCCAATGGGCTGTGCAATATCCTGTGCATACTTCGAAGAATTCAGCTCATTTATACATGGCAGGTTGGTGGGGAGAAAAGGGTTAACCAGTATAGCACACTATTTGGATGATTTTTTGATTGCAGGGGAAAGAGGAACAAAGCAGTTCATTCTGTTAATGACCCACCTACAATTCCTGCTTAAGCAACTGGGGGTCCCAATAGTGCAAGAAAAGACAAAGAGTCCAGTAACATCACTGATATTTCTGGGTATACAAATAGATACACTTGAGGAGAAGTGCAGCCTTCCGCAAGACAAGTTGCAGAAATTGAGTAATCAATTAAAAAAGGCAAACACATCAAGGTATATAACACTTAAGGATATGCAGTCTTTGCTAGGGCTCCTAAATTTTACATGTAAGGTCATCCCCATGGCCAGAATTTTCAACAGACATTTGGAACAAGCTACAGCAGGTGTTAATAACCCAAGAGATAACATCAAATTGACTAATGAAATGAGGGAGGACATACAAATGTGGGAAAAAATTATATCACAGTTTAACGGAGTTAGAATTTGGCAGAAGGGATCCTTTTCCAACCAGGTGCTTCATTTGTTCACAGACTCAGCAGGCGCGCATGGGTTTGGGGCTTATTTACAAGGTCAATGGTGGGCAGAGAGTTGGCCAAAGGAATGGGTGGAAATGGCAGCAACAAAAAAATCTCACACTCTTGGAGCTTTTCCCAATAATGGTTGCTGTGGAAATTTGACATCACCAGTTAAGATACAAAAGTGTGAGATTTTGGACAGACAACATGAGTGTAGTGCATGCGATTAACAATGTGGCTTCTAAATCAAAACCAGTCATTAAACTGTTACGGTTACTGGCACTTAGGTGTATGCAAAGTAACATCACATTTACTGCAGCTCATGTGCCCGGGGTAAACAACATATTAGCAGATGCCCTATCACGGGGTAAGTGGGATGTGTTCTGGAAAGTGGCACCTAACACAGAAAAAAATAGTACAGCTTGCCACTGCTATCTTTGGCAGGTTATGAATCCGAAAGCATCCTTGGGGATTTGGTAAAACAATCACTCCCCCTAGAACGTGGAACAATTACACAAGGTACTGGGGAGAATGGGGCTCATTACTAGAAAACCAGACTCAAATCAATTCCCTAATTGCGCTCTGCGACTATTTGGCTACTCAAAAAATAAAAGGGGTCAAAAAAGGCCTAATCAAGGCAAAGCTTGCAGCAGTATCATTCTTTAATCAATTGTTGGGGCATAGAGATTATACTAAGCAGTTTATGATTAAGAAAGTGGTGAAAGGCTGGGATAGGGGATCGCAAGAAAAGACCAAAGGGAACCCATAACAAAAGAAAGGCTGGCATTGATCTTAAAAAAATTAAAGCATATTTGTAAAGACAAATTTGAAACCAAATTATTTAGGGCCTTATACTCAGTAGCATTCGCAGGAGCATTCCGAGTAAACGAAGTAGTAGCAAAAAACAAAAAAGACCGGAAAGGGGGATTACTAATCAAACAGGTGCGATGGTACAAAGACTCCATTATGGTGTATGTGAGAAGGTCAAAAACTGACCAAGAGGGAAAGGGTTGTTGGATATCCATCAACAAAGACAGGGATAAGGTAACATGCCCGCTAAGAAACTTGCAGAGCTATACTGCTACTCGTCCCAAAGGGGAGAACCAGCTGTTTACACACGCCAAGGGAGAACCAGTTTCTATTTTCCAATTCAGACAAGTTCTGAAATTAACAGTACATAAGCTGGGTTGGGAAGCATCCAGTTATAACACTCACTCATTTAGAATAGGAGCAGCGACATCAGCAGCGTTAAGTGGGGCATCGGAGGAGCAGATTAAGAAGCTAGGCAGGTGGAGGATGAGCTGTTTTAAAGCATATTAAGACCATAAAAAAAAAAAAAAAATATATATATTTTTTTTAAAAGAACAGTAAATAGTCGGGGAGGCTTAGTAACAATTGTGGTGTATTAACGATTTATTATCTTTCTTTGTCCTCATACAGGCAAAAGGGAGAGGGTGGTGAGAGTATGGATAGTGGGGCACTCATACATACACTGGGCAGCAGTTAAGGCGGCAAAGGATAATTACCAACAATTAGGCTTCCACCTCAGTAAAGTGTTAATAAGATGGCTAGTAAGGAGAGGTATGAGATGGGAACATCTTACGCAGGTGATTAACCAGGCGGCGGCAAGGTGGGGAGCCCCCGACATCATAGTAATCCACTTGGGGGGAAATGACATTGGATACTGGCAGAATATAGATTTGATTGCAGCTATTAAGTCAGACATACAGTGTCTGACTACTAAATGGAAACACCTTAGACTAGTGTGGTCCCCCATAATATCAAGGCAGACCTGGGGCAGTGTAGAGTCACAGAGTGGAGCATTTTGGGCCAGGAAAAGAATTAATAACATGGTTACAAAATGTATCATGACCCTACATGGACCAGAAAGGCATGAATGGGCAGCACACGCAAAAATAAAGGCAGAGTATGCGGAACTGTACAGACCAGACGGGGTACACCTATCGAATAGCGGGTTATTATTATTATTATCGGCTATTTGTAGAGCGCCAACAGATTCTGCAGCGCTATAAACAAAGGGGAGTATAAAACAATTAAGGGATAAAGTGGGTAGAGGGCCCTGCGAAGAGTTGCACTGTTGTAATCCACTCTTAAGAAGGTGATCTACAAACAGCTGGGCTCTTAGGCTTACATGCTAAGGGGGTTCAGGGGATAGCAATGGAGGAGTGGAACTGGTATAAAGTAAGGTTAGCATAGGTTGTATGCATCCTTGAAAAGCAGAGTCTTTAGGGAGTGCTTGAAGCTTTCAAAACTAGGGGAGAGTCTTGTGGGGTGAGGCAGAGAGTTCCACAAGATGGGAGCCAGTCTGGAGAAGTCCTGTAAACAGGAGTGCGATGAGGTAACCAGAGAGGAGGAGAGTAGGAGGTCATGAGCAGAGTGAAGGGGATGGGAGGGAGAGTATCTGGAGACAAGGTCTGAGATATAGGGGGGAGCAGTGCAGTTGAGGGCTTTGTATGTCAGAGTGAGAATTTTGTGTTTGATCCTAGAGGCAAGAGGAAGCCAGTGAAGGGATTGGCAGAGATGAGCAGCAGATGAAGAGCAACGTGTAAGGAAGATGAGTCTGGCAGAGGCATTCAGTATGGATTGTAAGGGAGCTAGGCGGCAGGTGGGGAGACCAGAGAGGACAGAGTTGCAGTAATCAAGGCAGGAAAGAATGAGAGAGTGGATTAAAATCTTAGTTGTGTCTTATGTAAGGAAGTGTCTAATTTTGGAGATGTTTTTAAGGTGGAAGCAGCAGGTTTTAGCCAAGGACTGAATGTGAGGAGTGAAGGAAAGATCGGAGTCAAATGTGACCCCGAGACATCGGGCATGCGGGGTAGGAGTAATGATGGAGTTGTCGACAGTTATAGAGATATTGGGGGTGGAGATTTTGGAAGAAGGGGGGAAAATGAGGAGCTCAGTTTTGGAGAGATTTAGCTTGAGGTAGTGGGAGGACATCCAGGAAGAGAAGTGAGAAAGACAGTTAGTGACACGGGTTAGCAAGGAAGGAGATAGGTCTGGTGCAGAGAAGTAGATTTGGGTGTCATCGGCATACAAATGATATTGGAAACCGTGGGACTTAATTAGGGAACCTAGTGATGATGTATAGATTGAGAAGAGAAGGGGACCAAGGACAGAGCCTTGCGGTACACCGACAGAAAGTGGTGACGGGGCAGAGGAGGCCCCAGAGAAGGCTACACTGAAGGTACAGTTTGATAAATAGGAAAAGAGCCACAAAAGGGCTGTGTCACAGATGCCGAAGAATTGCAGGGGTTGGAGCAAAAGAGGATGGTTGACAGTGTCAAAGGCTGCGGACAGATCAAGGAGGATAAGCAGAGAGAAGTGACCTTTTGATTTTGCTGTAAGTAGGTCGTTGGTGACCTTAACAATAGCTGTCTCTGTGGAGTGATAGGGACGAAATCCAGATTGCAGCGGGTCAAGAAGGGAGTTTAACGTAAGGAAATGGGATAGGCATGCATATGCTAGTTTTTCGAGAAGCTTTGAAGCAAGAGGGAGGAAGGAAATAGGGCGATAGTTGGATGGGGAGGTAGGATCAAGGGAAGGTTTTTTGAGGATAGGTGTGACCAGTGCATGTTTCATCGATGAGGGAAATGTACCAGTGCTGAGGGAGAGGTTGAAAATATGTGTTAGTATAGGGGTAAGGGTAGCAGAGAGGGAGGGGAGTAGCTGTGAGGGGATAGGGTCAAGGGGACAGGTAGTGAGGTGAGAGCGCAGTATAAGTGCTGAAACTTCTTCCTCAGTAACAGGGGAGAATGAACTAAGTTTTAGGTTATGAGGGTTGTGGTTGAGTAAAAGCATTTGAGGGGGGGAGAGAATGGAATTATGTTGAGAGCTGATTTCATGTCTGATGGAGTCAATTTTGTTAATGAAGTGACTGACAAAGTCTTGAGCTGACAGAGAAGTTGTATTAGGAAGTGGGGGAGGGCGGAGGAGAGTATTGAAAGTGGAGAACAGACGTTTTGGGTTTGAAGAAAGAATAGAGATAAGAGTAGAGATGTAGTGTTGCTTGTGGAGATTAAGGGCAGAATAGTAGGAGTTCAAGATGAATTTGTAATGAAGAAAATCATCTGAACTCCGTGATTTTCTCCAATGCCGTTCAGCAGTACGGAAACATCTGCGTAGGTACCGTGTCAGAGGAGTATGCCAGGGCTGGGGATGAGTGTGTGATTTCCGAGCAATGGTAAGAGGGGCGAGATTGTCAAGGATGGATATAAGGGTGGAATTATAGTGGCAGATAGATTGTTCAGGGCAGGAAAAGGAGGAGAAGGATGAGAGGAGCGGTTTAAGGGAATTAGCAAGTTGTTGCTGATCTAAAGACATAATGCTTCTGTGAAGTTTGGTGTGAGGAGTAGAAGGAGGGAGAGTTATAGGAAGGGTTGATATGTTGCAAGTAAGGAGATTGTGGTCAGAAAGAGGAAAAGGGGAGTTTGAGAAGTTTGAGAGAGTGCATCGATAGCTAAAGATCAGGTCAAGAGAGTGAGTGGGAGAATCAGTCCATTGTGACAGACCGAAAGAGGAAGTGAGTTGCAGAAGTTGTTTAGCAGCTGAGGCAGTGGGATTGTTAAGTGGGATGTTGAAGTCGCCAAGAATGAGGGCAGGGGTGTCTGAGGAAAGGAAATAGGGTAGCCAGGCAGCCAAGTGATCTAGAAATTGATTTGAGGAGCCAAGGGGGTCGGTATATGACTGCAACACGTACAGAAAAAGGGGAGAATAAGCGAATCGTGTGGGTTTCGAATGAGGGAAAAGTGAGGGAAGAGATAGGATGTATTTGTTGAAAGGTGCAATGATAGGAGAGTAAAATACCTACACCACCTCCTTGTCTGTTATCAGACCTAGGAGTGTGGCTGAAGTGGAGACCCCCATGTGACAGAGCAGCAATGGATGCTGTGTCTAGGGGAGAGAGCCAGGTTTCTGTTAGGGCCAGAAGGTTGAGGGAGTGGGAGATGAAGAGGTCATGTATAGAAGTGAGCTTGTTGCAAACAGAGCGAGAGTTCCAGAGTACACAAGTGAAAGGGGTAGTGGCTTTAGATGCAAGAGGAATGTGAGTAAGGTGTGCAGAGTTTTGTTTTCTGAGTCTATGGGATGGTACACATGGATGTGCACGGCTTTTCAGTGGTTGGGGACCAGGATTAGGGTAGATGTCACCAGCAGTAAGTAGAAGCAAGAGGGAGAGTGACAAGAGATGAGATACAGATTTGCAGTAGTTAGACTGCTTTTGAGATGAGCTGCAGGGGGGAGAGAGAGTGTTTAGGAATAGGTAAAGTTCATGAGTACAAAAGTAAGGTGAGTTTAAGAGAGATGGGCTAATGAACAGTGCAGGTGGAGAGGGAGAAGGAGTAATTGAATAGTGTAGTTTGTTATAGAGACAAAGGGTAGCAAAAAGGAATATGAATATATTGAGCATTTTTACAGAATTGGGAACCAGTTAAAGACATAAGACACAGAATTACTGTAACAAGTGCATAAGGGAACAAAAGGTATATGAAACATAATATAACAAAAGTACTGTGTATTCTATAGGGTTAAGGGAATGGAAGGGTGTGCTGATTAGTGTTTGCACTTGTCATTTCAGGAGAGTGAAAGTTGTGTGGGAGACTATCTATAAATGAGGAAATGAGCTTGGGGTGGGTGGGGTGAGGGGTAGGGTGGGAGGGAAGCTGTTTTCCAGAAGGCTACCTGTAGTAAGTTAGAGGGCAGTTGTTGCAGCTGAGTGGAAAAGTCTGTGTATTTTCTCTGAGTTTGGGAGAGGATCTGTTGGAAATCAAACTAAAGGAGAGAGATATTAGGTTAATGATCGTCCAGCAAGAGTGTGTTAAAGGAGTGGGAGGGTATTAGGTATTAGATATTTTTCTGGAAGACATCAAGGTTACCTTTCAAAGCATGGTAAGTAAAGGTCATGGTTAAGGAGGGTTAGGTACATTGGTGAAGGGGTGGCGGCAAAAGAGTCCCCTTTTTTTGGGTTATGGTGGCAGTAATTTGCCGCCAGTATTGGTGCACGGTTTGACCAAGTAATGAACAGGGCGTAAGTGGAACGGTAGGTCTACGACCCCATCGGGCGAGCTGGTAAGAGTTTCCACATGCACAATGAAGCATTTGGTGCGGTGTAATTTAAGCACATAATAGGTTGGCTGGGGGAGCGCGAGCTCCCTCCATGTTTAAGTACAATTTGGTGTTAATTGTCAAGTCTGCTGCAATTAAAGGGGGTTTAGTTAGGGGACTCATTGCCGTTACTGATATGTATATAAATAAAGTGACCTTTACAAGTTTTGCCACTACAAAGGTGTTGTGTATTTAATGATAAAGGGAACAAGGGAGGTTTGTTCATCAAATAGGTTGGTTATAATGGAATATAGTCTTACGAGAGGAACAGTTGGCCCTACGCCACTTATGAGTGTGGAGTGCCAAATAGGTAGGGAGAGAGCACAGTAAGTGCAAGGGACAATGGAATGAAGTAAACACAGCAGTAGCTTCCCACTCCCTGCCTGTGAACGGGGGGGGGGGGGGGGGGGGGAAGCTGCATGACAACCATGAAAAAAGGGGGTAGTGGGAGGGGGGGGAATAGGGATAGGCCAGGGGAGGGTCAAGAGAGGGGGAAGAAGGAAGGGATATAAGGGCTTACCTGGCTCTGCAGCAGCAATTTCAAATTGTCTTATTGATGAGAATTTGGATTTGCTGATAAATATTGTCTGGCATATAAATTTGTTTTGCTAAAAAAGAAAGTAAGTTACATAGAAAGCAAAATAAATTGAGTTAAAGAAACTTCCCTTCTTGGGTGGACACAGCCTGCACCGGCGTTTCTCTAGCCATTTAGTGACAGAATTGTAGATTGAATGGCGGCGCTGTCCTCCCTTGGCACACACAGTGCAGATCTTTTAAAGGTTACTAAAAGGGATAGAAATAACGGCACTCCCAAAGAGTAGTCCCCTCTATAGTTAGTTCCCAAAGAGTGTAACTGCATGCTCTGGAGGGTAAAATATTCTTAAGGGGAGAGGTGCTGTACACAGAAAGAACTAGAAAAAAGGTAGTAGTGTGAGAGTCACACTACAAAAAGCGTGTGCATAATAGTACTCAACCACTCATAGTCATCAAATAGAAAATAATCCTCATGTACGGAGAAAAGGACAAAAAGGTTGTTTAAAAATTAACTTTTAAACATAAATTAAAAAGTACCCATATAAAAACACAGGCCTAACATATGCAGTATTCATTAGAATGTCAATATCAGTCTGAACAGATCTGAATTTAGCAAACACTACCCAAAAATAATGTGACATTCACAGTGGTGGTAGTATATAAAGGTTACCTCCAGGTCAAAAATGCCTGAAAAGGAAAACATTGATCGGTTTCAGTAGATAACCACCTTTCTCAAGAGTAGTTTAAAACAATGAAAGCTCTACGATTTACATATACATTTGTTTGACTAGCTATGTTCTCAAACATGTTATGAGAAACAGGTTAAAATAATTTATTGGCTCACAAACTGAAATGCTGATTATGATGTCAGGTGTTAATGTAAATGGGGGTATTTTAGGGTCAGTTAAGTTTGGGGTACCCAATAATCATCTGAAATTGTTGGACACCTCCATTTAGATAGTGGTAGACTGGGAGCACCATCACTAGAAGTGTCACTTAGGGGCTCTATATCTGATGCTGTTAGAGGTTCACTATCAGAAAGGTGTCACTCTCTGAATCATGTGCAAGAATGGTATAAGCCATCAACTCCTACCTAATACTAAATCCTTTAACCCACTCCATGCCCCAATTCCCATTCCCACTTCTAAACAAAACTGAAAAAGTTTAAAAAGAAAAAGTAAACTGAAAAAAAAAAAAAAGTTGTTCACACAGAACGTTCTGATCAGACAGACCACAGACAGACAAAAGACAAAGAGGATTGATCAAAAACAAGAGGGTTAAAACCGGAAAAATGAATAAAAAAATCACCTTAAATGCTTAATATATTTATACATGGACTACATTACATCACTAATAATTTTCTGAGCAGACCCAGACTGAGCATAGGGCTTACAGTAAATTTGTCTGGTGGGCTATGATTGTTGCGGGGTTGGTCCCCAGCATTATTGTTTGGGTCATCCCTGTCCTGCAGTACTGTACATCAGTGATCCTCCTAACAATGGCTGGCTCTGTGGGCTACTAAATGACAACTGATGGATTTGCATTTAGTGCAAGATTGGTTTGTGACAGCTTCAGATATCCTCATATCTGGATAGGTAAGGGGTATGCTCGGATTACTGCTTCTTTTAGCAAAGTAGCACTGTTTGGGTCTACACGTCTCTATTCACCTAGTGGCTGCTTGTTGTCTGTAAACGTGCACATTGCCCACTTTGTGTTATCACCTTTTGTCTATCTGTAAGTTTGGTTTTACCTGTGTCCTGCCCTCTGAGCAGAAGCATAACTACAGAGGGGTCTCAGAGGACTAATTTTAGACTGGGCCCACACATCTATAGGGTCCCTACTGGCCCTTCAGTCAGTAGTGAAGTGGTGCCTGGGCTTTACATGCATAATATCTAGCCACTTTGTGTGCTCCATCTAAAATAGAAGACTCACAGTAAACAATGTGTATGAATTTGTATTAATGCTAGTATTGTTTCCAAGATGGTACAGAAAAACCTGCCAACACATTTGAAGAGGCTTCAAAAGTGCATATTCTCTAGTTTGGAATAAATACGGGAGGACAACATTCACAGGGAAGGAGCTCCTCTTAATAGTGCTTGTTGATGTGAATGGGTACAAATTTTTGTGAGATTATGGATGCGTGGGACTGTCTGTATGTTTGCGAGTGCCTGGGGATGTCTCTGGGTTATTTCTCTTGGATAGTGCAATTTACATGAGTTGGCAAGTGCTCAAATGTGGTTATTTTTAGTGACTGACTAGTCTGATGAACAAAGAACAGTTATCTTTCTGTAATGTGAACTTTAATAATTTTCTTAATTTTATTTGCATCTCACTTTTTTCTATTTAATAACATCCAATTTACAAAATACATTGAAACTTTAAATGTATTTGTAAACCAAACTAGTACATTATACTTATCAGTTTGGTGGAATAGTTAAATAATTGGGGGGGCTGCTCTCCCTTAAATTGCCCGGGCCTATTTTGTTCCCAGTCTGGCTCTGTTCCTCAGTTTCTATGGGTCTCCCTGAAAACTATAGAAATATTGTCAAATATTTTAAATGGATATCAAGTGACATCTCTTCATTCTGAAAGACTCAAAGTTCCCCAACAAGGTAACGTCAGTCCTGTTTATGGAAATGTGAGTAGCTAATCTATTTACTACTTGGTTCATTTATGAGTAATGTGGTCTGTCAAATATATATTTCTTAGAAGAATAGGGAACTGTTGCTTTATATTTTGAATAGTCTTTTGTTCTAATAATAGATTATATTGTCAAGGTTAAGATCATAAAGACAATTATATCTATTCTTACTACAGCCATTAACGTCTCTACATGCATTGAGGCAAGAACTAAAAAAAAAATAATAATTTTGGCAGCCACCAGTGGGTACTACAGCAGAGTGCTAATTGAGCATGTAAAATGTTATTACAAGGAGTAAAGTATTAGCATTTGAGAGGATTTTCGAGTGTGCACTAAACCACTATGCACAGTGTGAGACAGACTTGGCACTTTGTTTGTACAGTGTGTGCCTGAGTCAGATGGCAGATCACTTTCATTTGCAGAGGAGGTAGGACTTACTTAGCAAATGTTTTTTATTTCTTTGTGCAATTTCGGATTGTAACTTCAGTGTGGTAGTAGTTGTATGGTGGGGCCAGGGGTCCATAAAAACACATTTTTTTTTAGCAATGTATTTATGATTATTTGACAATGCTGTAGAAATTCTATATTTAAACTATGCAGACATTTTTCCTCCTCATTACACAAATGGTAGGTGCCCTTTTGGCAGATATGTATTTATATATATATATATATATATATATATATATATATATATATATATATATATATATATAAAACATTCCAGTTTACTGCCCCTTTATGCAAGGACTTTTCAGATGTAAGGAGGCATTTTATCTAAGATTTTTACATCTGCATAAAATGTAATACTCTCAGACTAAGATTGCTCAGTGTTTGAAATGAGACAGGTTAACTTAAAACTGTTCAGTTTACACTACAGCTGACTTTTGAAATACATACCAACAAGCCTAAATCCTGCATTTAACCAGATCTAATGGTATGAGTACCACAGCTTATGGTTCCACCAAGACCATATAGAGTAAAGCATTTTCAAAATTCATAAGTACAGCTGACAGATGGGAACATTTGTACACTATATTTGAAGTGGTGCTCTTGGTTGGGGAAAATGGGGGGAAAAACAAACAAACATATGTCAACCTTTTAAAAGTACTTTTCTTCATCTAGCCATCTACCCAGATCATTAATGTACAATTTTGAATTCAGAGTTATTTTTGTTGGCACATTTACAAATATGATTCTTTAAAAAGTGATCTCTTATTTTCTGCCATTTTTTTATCATGCATGTCACACACTGTTGATTTAGGGGATGCAATGTGCATAAATGTTTCCTCCTGTGAGTGTTTGTGGGTGTCTATGTTTATGTATTTGTGCTTTGGTTTGTGTCTATGAGTGTGTATGTATTTTTTTTCTATGGGTCTCTCTGTGAGGGTGGGTGTGTATGTCTCTGTGCATTTTCTGTGGATGTCTGTGAGAGTGTGTGCATATGTCTTTGTGCATTTTCTGTGGATGTCTGTGAGAGTGTGTGCATATGTCTTTGAGCTTTTTCTATGGGTGTCTCTGTGAGGGTGTGTGTATGTTTGTCTTTGTGTATTTTCTCTGGATGCCTCTGTGAGGGTGGGTGTGTATGTCTGTGTTTTCTGTGGATGTCTCTGTGAGGGTGTGTGTGTGTGTATGTATGTCTGTGTTTTCTGTGGATGTCTCTGTGAGGGTGTGTGTTTTCTGTGGGTGTCTGAGGGTGTGTGTATGTATGTCTTTCTGTGTTTTATGTGGTTGTCTGTGTGTGTGTATGTCTGTGTGTTTTCTGTGGGTGTCTTTGTGTGTTTTCTGAGGCTGTCTCTGTCAGTGTTTCCTTGGGTGTATGTGCAAGTTTGAGTTTGTGTGTGTGTGGCCATTGTCTGTTCCTTTTTAGGACGTTTTGACCTTACTACTGATTATTCACATCTTTCTACAGATTTTGAGACTAACGAGACCTTTCCGGAAGTCACCAATCCACCATTTAACCTTTAAATTATTGTTTAGGCAGTTCAGGGCCCTTCCTTTCAGCCACTGCATGTTGTCGTCATCATTTAGTTGGCATCTTCCTTTACAAAAAGATAATCAGAACTCCATATTTTGTTTTCTAAATTTCCTTTTTTTACAAAACTGTAGTTTACCTCATTACTTGTTAGGTCAATGTAAACAAGTGCTGAGTGTCTGTTTGGGTGTCTGTGTCTGAGGGTGTTTCTTTGCATGTCTACTAGAGTGTCTATATGTGAATCCTTATGTGTGAGTGTGTGTGTGTTTCAGTGTATGAGTGTATGTTACTACCTTTACAACATTTCCAAGTTTAAATAGACACTTAAGAATAAAGTGCATATATGTTTTAGTCACTTGGTCAAAAATTGCACATGTCAAAGGAAGGGGGTGGGGGGCCCTGATCAATGGTTCAGTCAGGGGCCCCAAAATTTCTAGTGGTTGCCCTGCTACTTCACATCCAGAATCCTACTTAATAAAAAACAGCTCTCAAGCTAAATTTTGCTTTTAAAACATTATTTGAGAACCTTCAAAGTACTGAGGTAACTTCTTACACTTAACATAACATAGCACTTTAAAGAATCTGGCCCTTAGTTTCCAGTATGGATGGGCAAAATGTTTTCTTTAAATAGTTTGTTTCTACTAGACGTGTGCACAGACATTTGTTCATTGGGTCCTGACAGATTTTAATAAATTATTTGTCCATTAAAATTCCTTAATTATTGTTTTATATTGGAAATGTCTTCAGAACAGCTGCTGGACAGCAGAACAAATAGGCGGACAAGCACCCACAACAGCAGCACAACATGCAGGGCTAGCAAAGGAGCAGTTGGACACAGTGGTCTATATGTCAGCCAAAGGCACATCAAGGTGTGAGTCACACTGTGGATACTATATCAGAGTACTCTCTAAAATTGTCATAAGTTTGAGCAGCAGCAGTACAGATGGGCAGGCAGTTACCCCAGAGTAGTAGAGAAGCAGCTTAACAGGTCATTGGTGCCAAAATGAGTGACTACCTGAAGAAAAGTTATTGGTCTGGCAAGCAAGTATATTCCATATCTTCTTTCTTTCCATACTGATTCTATGACAGCACATTAGTGTTTCAAGGCCCTATGTGGCAAGTCAGATGTTACTGTACTGGGATGGATTCTACAAACCGTTAAAGTATCACCAACAACAAACATGGATGTCTCCCCTCAAGTTTCATTGAAATTTTCACACCTACTACCTTGTAATTGTACCAAAGACTTGGCTATTACAGCTCTCCCCAATGTCCTAGTCCTACCAGTAGTTACCAATGAGCACAAAAGGTACTACCTTTTTGTTGAGTAATTCAATTGTATTTAGTTGCAGATGAATTACTACTGTTTCCAAGAAAAAGGCAGGATATGCTATGGTTTATTAAACACACCCTATTGGCTAAAGGCTAGGTGGGTGTACCCCTTCTCCCTCACCACTCCATGTGCATCACTCCCAAAGCACTGCACTCAGTGTAAGACTTTGACCATCCCTGTTATGGAAACCAAGTGTTATTTAAAATTGTCACATTACAGCTCAAATTGGCAGCAAAGTTGCAAGACACGGGGGTTTATGCCAAAGTCACATACATACAAAAATTAAAAATTTGTTAAAGGGACATAATCAGGCAAATGTAACTAATAACTAAACATTTGTCCAAAACTAATTGCACGTTACATCTCTACAGAGTGGGGAATGCTGAATGTGACAAAATGTTTGACCACCATTGATCCTCAGTACAGTGAATCACAATTAATATTTATTCTATAATAGTTGTAAGCTTGTGTGCAGCTGCCAAATAGAAGATGTGCTTTAGGGCAGCTAATTTTTGGTGTAATTTGTTTAGATACTGACAGCCTTACTGAGTAAAATTACAAGAAAAGAGACTTTATTTTAAAGAACAAATAAAGTTTGAGTTTGAAGCACGTCTATCTTATTACAGAGTCAGTAGTAATCATATGAATAACTGCTGCTGAAACACTCGGGATTATAGGATTTCCTTTCATGACAAAGTCTTTATTTGTAAGGGAGAAGGATTTCTGCACATGTGAAGGTGTGAGATACAACTGTATGAGCTATTTTCTTCTATTTATCAGTGTCTGCTCGTGGCATCTACCTCCTATATTTTAACTCCCTATTACTCTCTGCAGACAAAATAAAACACTAAATACATATAAGCACAGTATTGAAATGATTCCTTCTAGTCACGGATGGTGCAATGTTGATTTGAAGCTTTCATTGCATTCCAGTGCTGATGTGTTTGCACATGTACAGAAACTCTTCTTCAGATACCTGCAGTGTAACCCAAGTTCCAAAATGGTGGCATGGAATGTATTTTGTTTAATGTCCATTTAAAATCTGCTGGTTCTGCAAATAAGCCACGGATCTTACAGCCTTTACTACATAAAAACATAAAGGCCTAAGCCTTGAATTCCATAAAGCAGCTTGCTATTGAAAATAAGACACTGATATATTCTGTGTGAAGCACATGCAAATCAAAATGCAACTTTTCCAGTGTAGTTTATTATGTACAGTATATACTTATGGTTTTCAATTTTTCATCTCCTTATACAATATTTTTTTATCTCAAGAAACCAACAGACATTGCAAGACAAGTCAGTGAGAACAGACGGATTTTTAATGCTGAAGTCAAAACCAAAATGAATTGGGAGGTTTTCTTTTTGTTTGTTTTTTTGTATTATGCTCCCAAGTTATACCTTTAAAGTCCACAAGCTAACTGATGCTCGTTTTACAAAATAAGCACTATTAAAATAATATTCTTAAATGCACTATTTACAAAATAAATCTAAAATTGGTGAAGCACATTTACTGTATTGCACTGCGTTTGACTAGTCTCTCAGTCAGAAATGTAAAAAACAAGCAACAGACCTGACACTTTTTAAAAACTGAACACCAAAAAGGACTATGAATAGACTTTGAAGTTTGGATTGGTCTTATAGTGCAGATCAATTTCCAAAATGTGTTTTAATGAATATAGTCCCCTGCCTATAATTCCTATCTAGCCACCTTGGATAAGGAGCTGCATAGTGTTTCTTCACTCTCAATGGATGTCAAAAATTGTTCCAATGACCATTTTCTCATTCAATTGTTATATGTTAGTTCCAATAAAATAACATCTCTAATTTGTGTCTAAAGAGCCTTTTTCTAAAAATGATTTCCATGGAAGTAGCAGACAACAGTTTGGATAGGTAGTGCACTCAATTAATACCACATTTTCAACATGGCTACTCTTGGGACCCCATAACTCTCAGGGAATTATGGAGACTACTTGAATTTTGACATCGGAGCTGCCTTTCTATGTGATAGTATTAATCTGTTTCTGCATTATCCATTGAGGAACTAATTTTAATAATTTAGACTATTTTTCAGGTTTTTTTGTCTCCCCAACCCTAAAACTTTATCATCCCCAACTCATCAAATACCCTAAATCTTTCTCTCCATCTCCTCTTTTCTTATTCTCAGTCATCCTCTTCTTCTCTAAAAGTGATTGTTTTGTTATTGGCTCAGTGGGTTGGATACGATAGTGAGTTAATTGGCTCATCAATGCCTAGAAGAGAAAAGTATAAGCCCTGAGTGCAAACACACAGCCCTTTTGCCACCCACTAATCATAAATACATCTCCCTGGTATCTGTGGGGAGTAGGACCCCATTATGCTAATTAAGGACCGGACTGTGCCAAGCTGACAAATGTCAGATGTGAAACTACCATTAGCAACATGAATAATGTTGTGAATTAGATACAGAGAGTGTTTCAAATAGAGGGGAGTATGCATCAGGCATTTCCCCCAAATAGAGCATACAAGGCTGGATCAGAAAGGGATTAGTGTGAGTTATTTATCTAAACTGTATGTATGTATGTAAGTGATGGCAATAGGTTATTATTGTATGGGATGAGCACAGACTGATCTGGCATTAAAGGGAAATGAAACCCACTTTTTTTTCTCATGATTTAGAAAGAGCATGCAATTTTAAACAACTTTCTAATATACTTCTAGGGGCCGATTTATCAAGCTCCGTATGGAGCTTGATGCCCCTGTTTCCGCACAAGCCTTAAGGCTCACCAGAAACAGTAGTTTTGAAGCAGCGATCTAAAGACCGCTGCTCCATAACCTGTCCGCCTGCGGTCTTCAATCTGCCCGATCCTATACGATCAGGCTGATTGGACGCAAATCTGCAGGGGGCAGCATTGCACAAGCAGTTAACAAGAACTGCGTGTGCAATGATAAATGCTGACCGCGTATGCCATCGCCATTTATCGATTTGCGGCGGACATGATGCGCTACATCATGTCCACTCGTTCTTTGGTAAATTGGCACCCTAGTATCTAATTTGCTTAATTATCTTATCCTTTTTTGAAAAGCATATCTAGATAGTCTCAGTAGCCTCTGATTGGTGGCTGCACATAGATGCCTTGTGTGATTGGTTCACACATGGGCATTTCTTTCTCCTTAACAAATGATATCTAAAGAATGAAGCAAATTAGATTGTAATTTGGAATGTTTTTAAAATTGTATTCTCTATCTGAATCAGGAAATTTTTAGGGGGTTTAATGTCCCTTTAATTCTTGAAATAGGGGGCAAAGCCTAGACTTGTCAGTTGTCTTGTATTGGACTACATAGGCTATTTACACTGGCTATCTACTATAATGTATGTTACCATACAAAAAATTCACAATTCACAGAGCAACACACAATATAATGTATTTTGTATTGATAAAAAATGTATGGCTTTAATTTACACTTCACGTACTTGCAGGTAGGGGAGGTTGAGCCTCAACTGTCATGAAAAGAAAAAAGAAAATAATGTTAAAATAAAAAAATCTGTCCTTAAATTCCAATATATGGAGAGAAGCAGCGACCAGTTCAGCCTTCCTTGATTGAGCAGAAACTCAACTGTCTGTCAAGTCAGGAGTCACATTTCATTAAGCAGCCAATCAGGAAAAAGTCCCAAGTGAGGCTGCTCTCAATATCTGCTTATTGGTAGGGGGCGTGACAGTGTAAGAGAAGCATGGACAGTTTGTTTTTGGATGGTTAACTAATAGGAGGAAATCTGGGCAGCAGAAATATAGTGCTGTAACTGCCTTTTCACTTAAAATTGTGCACAGCAATTGTTGTTTTGAGCACAATGCACTGCATGTGCTGTGTGAGCAGGGTTGGCTTCCACTTATACAGTTCCCCATGTAAAGGGCTGCTGGAGTGCACAATGCAGATTAGTAGAAGTCCTTGCTCTATTTTGGCTGCGCTTTTTTTTACAAACTTCTGCAACCAGCAAACAGCAGCCGTGGCCAGGGGCGGAACTACAGGGGGTGCATAGGTCGCAATTGCGTTGACCTACACTGCCTGCACTGATATCATGTGAGTGTGACATGCTGCTTCACTAGTGTCTCTGACTACAGGGGTTAGTGTTTCTGTTTTACCCCTTGGTGTTTATGTGTGTGTGTGTGTGTATATGTATGTGACTGTGTGTATTTATGCATGTATGTGTGTGTATGTTTGTGGAACCAGCAAATTACAGACCTTGTTACTACAGCATGGGGGGGTAAACAGTGTCACTATATACAGTACGGGGGGGGATGGACCATGTCACAGACTACTGTGGTCACTTTATAATTATAAAGTACTGGGGCGGGTAGGGTCAGGCCAGCCATCTCACCGACAGATTACAAACTGTGTCACTGACTCACTATATACAGTACTGGTGGGTTAAACAGTGTCACTGTATACAGTAATAGGGGGTCAGACCATCTCACAGACTGTGGACACAGGGTGCCTCCTTTTGCAGACATGTAATCTGATTCACATTTTTTTTCTGTGTTAAATGTAAAAAAAAAAAAAAAAAGATGTATCAAATTCACTTTTTTTGGGGAGGGTGGGGGGCCCTTCTTAGATTCTTGCACCTGGGCCCTGTGGTTTCTAGTTACGCCTCTGACCGCGGCTTTAAGAGGGCAGAGCTGTCAGCCTTTGAATTCCTCTCTCCACTAGGCAGATTTGCAGTGCATTACTGGGATGTGTGGCTCTTAGTTCTCACTGCTGTTGTGATAGCTCTCATGTGAAGGATGCTAAGGAGGGACAGCCTTGGTAAAGTATTTATTTTACAAGCATTTAACCCCTTATGTATTTGTCTAACGTGTTAAAAATTCTTCATAAACAATGTTGTATAATTATACTGAATACAATATTTAATTTATAATTTTGATTTCTGAGTGGCAGAAAATTGTGGTAGGGAATCAGTACTACTATTATAAATAAATAAATTCAGGTTATAATCCTCTTCACATAAACCACCTTATATCGCAGTTGTCACTGCTTCCAAATAAACTGGCAACATATTTACCAAAACAGTCTTTTACTCAGTGGGGCATATGTATCAAGGTCTGTCAGACCTGATCCGACAGTGCGGATAAAATCCGACAGACCTCACTGAATACGGCGAGCAATACGCACGCATTGCAAGAGCTGCTGGTGCAACGCCGCCCCCTGCAGACTCGCGGCCAATAGGCCGCCAGCAGGTGGGTGTCAATCAACCTGATCGTACTCGATCGGGTTGATTTCCGGCGATATCTTTGTGACCGCTGCTTCATAACTGCTGTTTCTGGTGAGCCTGCAGGCCGTGGTATAACTCCACCATGTGTCACCCACACAATCAAATTATTCAAATTTTGCACACCCATACATTCTAGCATATCTGTGTTAATAAATATTTTTTAAAAGGTAAAAATCAAGGTTATAAAGTATAAAATATGAAATCCTCTTTGTACGGTAATAATAAATAGTTAAACACGAACAGATCACACACTGTGGAAACATACCCAGCCCGAATGATGATAATTTACACTAATCACTTGTATTGGAATGTCAAAGTATAACTGTTTAAACAAGTTGATTATCATATGTATAAGTAAGATCGTTTGTGACAAGTGGGCTGGGCCGACAACATCATTACATTTTTTAACCTATCATAGAGACATCTATGTTTTTTTAAGTTCCAAGTCTGAATAGGCAGGTCATACAGCTATGACTACGGCCATGGGCCAAAATGCGTCAGCTGACCTGTGATGCTGCCGGCACATTTCGGATGTTATTGGGATAATGTGGAATACGGATATACTGTTTGGAGGATTTTAATAGTTTAATCGTTGAAGCAATAAATATGGTATTTTAACTTAACGGACTCCCTGGTTTTTGCATTTCTTCGAGGGAATCAGTACTGACAATTAAAAAAATGCCTGCATTATTTAAAAAATACCATGTATCATGTTTGTAAGCCATCTCTCTCCATCTTATCTTAAAAAAAGCCATGTGCGTCTTGTATCTAACTAATAGTATTTTAATGGTATTTAACAATTACTTTAGGGACATGATTTACTATGTAGTTACTATTTCAACTGATTGTGTAGGAACAATACTTTTTTAATCATAACATATTTATTTATTGTAAAATAGAAAATTACACATGCTTGCATCTTTGTGATAATAAAGTAAACCATGACCCTTGCTAATGGGTTAATAGAGGAGAAAACAAATTAGCTAAAGGCCTAGGTTTCTCTGAAAGGGCGATACACTTAAAAAAATGTTCTATTAAGCAAATGTTCAAAACTTTCCTTTTTACATTAAAAATTGTTAACATTTCAGCAAAACCATTTAAAAGAATACAGGGAAATAAAAGGAAATGCAGGGTTGTGCACCAATGATTACGGAACTTTTATAGCTCACTGGGGTTGACAAGGACGACTACCAAAGCTGTGATGGTGATCAGGGACATGACTACAGCAGGAAGAGACAATGATTTTTGCCAGAGAAGAAGGATCCCAAGTTTATTCTAATAAAGTGATTATTTTACTCACAAAGCGATTTCCACAAGAAATTCTACTCTTGAAAAAGCCATTTATGTAACTGAAATCCAAATCACTTATAATGTAACATCACATACCTTTGCCATAATCAGACTTTCCACTTAAATTTAAAAGTAAATAAAACAATAACCAGATTTTCCTTCTCCCCAGAATCCCTAGGCAGCTGTGTGTTGTGAACCATAAGGAGCAGTGTGTTGCCTAAGAACGCTGACAAGTATTGCTGTACTATTGCTTAATGGTAAAAATATGCTTTAGATAAGCTTAGCAACATCATTATAAACAACTGAATATACCAAATGGATCCAGTATTGTTCTATCAATATGCATTTCCCCAAATAATATTAGTAGCAGTTTAATATTGTGTAGAAGGCTATGCAAGTCACTTTAATCCCTGGAAAGGTTTGTTTTCTTGGATGCAGAAAATATATTCTTGCATTGAATTATAACTTATTATAAATTGGCAATTGAAAACACTGGATTGGGGGGATCTTTCTGTTAATATGCTCCAAATATCTCTTTATAAAACTGCAGTGCATGTGACTGTGGTCAGCAAATATATAAAGCCAATAGCAAGTCTATTTTTTTTATTTATGCTTACAGCCTACATGAAAAGTCTAGCAATAATTTAGACCCTCATCAATGAGTCTATGTGAATTATATTATGAGAATTTATCTTGTTTTATAAGCTAGAATATTGCATTGAATTGGAAGTATAGCGTAATATAAAAATGTAACAAAATGTATAGTTATGTAGTTTTCCTTCAATGTATCTGCTTTTATAACAACCACTTCTGTGACTTAAAGGGATACTAAACCCAATTTTTTTCTTTCATGATTCAGACAGAGCATGTCATTTCAAGACACTTTTAAATTAACTTCTATTTTCAAATGTGCTTTGTTGTCTCTGTGTATCTCTTGTTAAAGGGACAGTCTACAACAGAATTTTTATTGTTTAAAAAGGTAGATATTACCTTTATTACCCATTCCCCAGTTTTGCATAACCAGCAGTTATATTAATTTACTTTTTACCTCTGTAACTACCTTGTATCTAAGCCTCTGCAGACTGCCTCTTATTTGAGTTCTTTAAAAAAGACTTGCATTTTAGCCAACAAGTGCTTACTCCCAGGTAACTCCACGGGCATGAGCACAATGTTATTTATATGGCACACATGAACCAATGCCCTCTAGTTGTGAAAAAAACAAAATGCATTCTGATAAGAGGCGACCTTCAAGATCTAAGAAATTTGCATATGTGCCTCCTAGCATTAGCTTTCAACTAAGAATACCAAGAGTACAAAGCAAAATTTATAAAAGTAAATTGGAAAAGTTGTTTAAAATTACATACCCTATCTAAATCCTGAAAGTTTATTTTTACTAGACTGTCCCTTTAAAAATAGAATGTGAAGCTTTCAAAGAAACTCTTATCCCCCACATTACAGACCTTTGTAATTTCATCATGGAGGGGCACACCATCCCAACTGACATGTTACAGGCTAAAATAGTAGTGATTCCTAAACCCGGTAAAAATCATAAATTTTGTGCAAACTTCAGACCAATATCGCTTATCAATCAAGACCTAAAAATACTGACAAAGATTCTGGCCAATAGACTAAAACACATCCTCCCAAAGCTAATACATCCAGACCAAGTGGGTTTTGTAAAAGACAGGGAAGCACCAGACAATGTACGACGATTGCTGAACATTATAGACTACGTAAGTGACGACCGAGTGCCTTCTCTGCTCCTCTCGTTGGATGCAGAGAAGGCATTCGACAGAATAGACTGGGGATACATGTTTTCAGTGTTACAACAAATGGGATTTGAAGGGACCTTCATTAAAACCTTAAACGCAATCTATTCTAACCCCTCAGCATCTATATCAGGATATAAATCTAAGAGCTTTCCCATACTAAATGGTACAAGGCAGGGATGCCCATTGTCACCCCTGCTCTTCGCGATTTGCATAGAACCCCTAGCGGCTAAAATTAGATTGGACCCAGACATCACAGGGATAAAGATCAAAGACCGGGAATATAAACTGACACTTTTCGCGGACGATATCCTCCTGACACTAACAAGGCCCCTCACATCCTTACCCAATTTATACAAATTATTGGACCATTTTTCCCAAATATCAGGGTATAAAATCAACTTAGATAAATGTGAAGCACTACCCCTAGGACTCCCACAACAAACTAAAAAAATCATAGATATTAACTTTGAGATAAGATGGGCCACCCACTCGCTCAAATACTTAGGAATACACCTCACACCTCAAATACACCAATTATATAAATACAATTATGAATCTCTATTTAAGGAGATAAAGAAAAACTTGAACAAATGGAAGTCACACACCTTATCATGGCTAGGCAGACTAGCTACAGTCAAAATGTCAATCCTTCCCCAGATACTATACTTATTTAGAACTTTACCCTTGAAAGTCCCATTACAAGATTTAGAAAAACTACAAAGAGACTTAGTAATTTTCATTAGAGGTAATAAAGGAGCCCGTATAGCAACTGCTTTGATAACTAAACATAGAAGCCTGGGTGGAATCGGAGCACCTAACATAGTAGAATACTATAGAGCAGCGAGATTAGCACAAACCACACTATTGGGAAGTAATGTTGAAGGGGTCATTTGGACCAACCTAGAGGCAGAGATCAGAGACACCCCTTATTCAGACGACTTACTTTGGCAAAAACAAACTAGGAGAGGTCTCATAGACAAACCAGGATTGAGGATCACACAACACACTATAGATACATGGACCTTTTTAACAAAAAGACAGAATCTATTATCTACACAAACATTAGTACACCCGATTAGATATCTACTCACCAAAGAGACACAACAAATAGTAGACAAATGGGCCAATAAAGGTCTCTATAGGGTGGCGGATTGGCTAAATGGAGGTAAACCCAAGACTTTCATCCAGATCCAAACCCAATTAGATTCAATAAAACTACATTGGTTCCAATATCTTCAAGTAAACTCCGCAATCCACAAATATATTAAAGACAGACAAGCTCATATAACCACACCCCTAGAAAGCCTACTTCAGTCTACACATAGACAGAAAGGAGCCATCTCTAAACTCTATCTACAGATACAAGCATCTCACAACTTATCAAAATCTAACTTGATTCTCAACTGGGAAAGAGATTTAGATATAAATGAAGATAAGCAATGGTGGGATGATACGTTTAATTCAGCTTGTAAAGGACTTCTAAGTGCTGACCTGAGAGAAAACACTATCAAGACAATGTTTAGGTGGTACCTCACCCCAGTGAAAACAGCTCACATGACACCCAATCATAATAGGTCCTGCTATAGAGGATGCAGGGAGGTAGGCTCATACTGCCACATGTGGTGGGAATGTGGAAGGGTGAGAGACATTTGGACTAAAACATCCAACCTGCTAAGCATAATTTTAGATGAGGATATTCAGCTAACACCATCACAAGCCCTCCTACACACTCCTTTACCCCAGTTCAATAAACAGATAAACACATTCATCAGAATCATTTGTACGGTGGTAAGATCTTGTATAGCAAAACACTGGAAGATCTCAGCACCCCCTTGGGATGAAATTCTCAATAAAATCTCTCTAACACACCGAATGTATGAATCCGCCTCACAAATATTAGACACACGAACACAATACGAAAAGACCTGGTTTTACTGGACACTGAACAGACATAGCATAAGATAGAGCAAGATAGACTTCTCCCACACTGAGGTTGTAGGAATAGACAACAGGACCTGGGAGAGAGAGACAATAAGGAATCATTCGGTAACCTAATTTTAATTTTATTTCTATTTATTTTTTAGTTATTATTATTTTTTATTTCCATTTCTGATTGTATGTTCAATTGTGTTACTGTTTTTTTCTTTAAGCTGTTATTAAGAAACCTACAGAATCCTCAAAGAATACAGCTTAAGTTTAGTTAATAGTTGAATTTAATTGTTGAAAAACTATACTGTTAGTCTTTACCTGAGGTATAAGAATGTGACTAATCACAGGTTATTATATTTCAGAGCATTTTTATTAGGAAAAGAGGATATAGATAATATTACGCTTAAAGAATCTCCAAGAAACAATAAACAAAGGACTCTTGAGCAAAGATAAAACAAGACATTGGACACTTTTATGAGGAGAACCTGATACCTAAACTATATACTGTAATATCACTTGTTTACCTCACCTCTTTTATAGGATTAACTAGATATAGAATGAATGTTACATAATAAGTAATGACATGTATATGATATGTGAAACCCTGTGACAATAAAAAAGATTTAAACATAAAAATAGAATGTGGAACTATACTACACTAGTGGGAGCTAACTGCTGATTGGTGCCTGCACACATTTGTCTCTTGGGATTGGATAACTAGATGTGCTCGGCTAACTGCCAGTAGTGCAATGCTGTTCCTTCAGCAAATTTGACAATAGAAGTCAATTTCAATGTTGTTTAAATTGTATGTTCTATCCAAATCATGAAAGAAAATGGGGCGGGGGGGCTTTCTATCCCTATAAATCAACATAGTATTGGCTACACAGTATGGTAAAGTTTTTCTTTGCTGTATAACAGCTCTGGTGGTTCTATTTAGAATATATACAACTTTCTGCAAAGTGTATTACTGATTATTTTGTATTGGCTGAAAGACCATGTATAAGGCTAGTACTACAAGTTACTCTGTTCATAATGTGAGAAAGGCTGTGTGAATTCCATTTATTGCAGGAGAAGTTAATTCTGTTTAATGCAAAAGTAACCTTGCATTAAATTATAACTAAATAGAAGTGTTAATATAACAGTAACTTAAGTATCAATTTAATATCCACAAAATCTGCTAATATTCTTCTCTATATTTCTATTTACCTTCATGGCTTCATGTTTTGTATGATATAATGCTAAATCAAATGATCATGCTATTTGGAAACACTGACAGTCTACATTTAAGGCTTGGGCATGCTATTAAAATCACAATCTATTACAGAACTTTGTTATATTATAAAAAAAAATTGTCCTATTCTGAATAAATCAGCTTGAATTGTTCCTGTAAGTCTATGACCAGCATAGTCCCATGACTCAGTTGTACTTCTTATGCACTTTGTGTTAGTTTCACTTTACGTTTAAAAAACTTTAAAACTTGACCCATTTTAACACAAATATATTTTTAACATGTAAAGATAAGTCTCAAAAGCATAATTTGCTAATATGTGGAGTAATTTATAAATGTAAACTGCTATAGAGGGCATTTGATATACAGTATATGTACACTGCTGTCTGCTACAATTCTAAACATTATATTGTTATAAGTAACTAATATTTTACTAATTGCACTCAGATAACAGATGATTGTAAGTTAAAATATAACTAATATTCCCTCCATAACAATTCCTTTTTTTTCTTTCTAAAATGTGTCAGCATTTAAAACACTTGCTCAAAAAGTGAAACCAGAATTGTTTGTGCTGAATCCTTTTAAGATGTTAGAAGGTGTGCAATTGGTTTAATTATATGTCAGTCACAGCATACACATGTAATTGGTCTTAGTAGAAGTGTCAATACATGATTCTGATTTGTTGAATTATTTGTCAATCTCAACAGATACATGTGATTGATTATAGCACCATTACACTTTTAAATAAGTGAGAAAAGCAATCACATTATTCTATTCCTAAAGTTCTTTGCACACTTTTATGTTATAACAGATTTCTATTTACATATGAAAGTCTGAATTAAGTGTATATACTTTAACAAGCAATAAATACAAAGTAAAATGTTACATACAAATAAATTCTATTTAAATGAAAGGTAACTGAGTAATCTCAATTGTTATCTAGTTTATTAACCCCTTAATGACCACAGCACTTTTCCATTTTCTGTCCGTTTGGGACCAAGGCTATTTTTAAATTTCTGCGGTGTTTGTGTTTAGCTGTAATTCTCCCCTTACTCATTTAATGTACCCACACATATTATATACCGTTTTTCTCGCCATTAAATGGACTTTCAAAATATACCATTATTTTCATCATATCTTATAATTTACTATAAAAAAATTATAAAATATGAGGAAAAAAATTGAAAAAAACACACTTTTTCTAACTTTGACCCCCAAAATCTGTTACACATCTACAACCACCAAAAAAAACATATGCTAAATAGTTTCTAAATTTTGTCCTGAGTTTAGAAATACCCTATGTTTACATGTTCTTTGCTTTTTTTGCAAGTTATAGGGCCATAAATACAAGTAGCACTTCACTATTTCCAAACCACTTTTTTTAAAAATTAGCGATAGTTACATTGGGACACTGATATCTTTCAGGAATCCCTGAATATCCATTGACATGTATATATATTTTTTTAGAAGACATCCCAAAGTATTGATCTAGGCCAATTTTGGTATATTTCATGCCACCATTTCACCGCCAAATGCGATCAAATACAAAAAATTGTTCACTTTTTCACAATTTTTTTCACAAACTTTAGGTTTCTCACTGAAATTATTTACAAACAAGTTATGCAATTATAGCATAAATGGTTGTAAATGCTTCTCTGGGATCCCCTTTGTTCATAAATAGCAGACATATATGATTTTGGCTTTGCTTTTTACTAATTAGAAGGCTGCTAAATGCGACTGCGCACCACACGTGTATTATGCCCAGCAGTGAAGGGGTTAATTAGGGAGCATGTAGGGAGCTTCTAGGGTTAATTTTAGCTTCACTGTAGTGTAGTAGACAACCCCAAGTATTGATCTAGGCCCATTTTGGTATATTTCATGCCACCATTTCACCGCCAAATGCAATCAAATTAAAAAAAACGCTAAATTTTTCACAATTTTAGGTTTCTCACTGAAATTATTTACAAACAGCTTGTGTAATTATGGCACAAATGGTTGTAAATGCTTCTCTGGGATCCCCTTTGTTCAGAAATAGCAGACATATATGACTTTGGCGTTGCTTTTTGGTAATTAGAAGGCCGCAAAGTGCTGCTGCGCATCACACGTGTATTATGGCTAGCAGTGAAGGGGTTCATTAGGTAGTTTGTAGGGAGCTTGCAGGGTTAATTTTAGCTTTAGTGTAGAGATCAGCCTCCCACCTGACACATCAGACCCCATGATCCCTCACAAACAGCTCCCTTCCCTCCCCCACACCACAATTGTCCCCGCCATCTTAAGTACTGGCAGAAAGTCTGCCAGTACTAAAATAAAAGTTTTTTTTTTTTTGTAGGATCCCCCCTTAGCCCCCAGCCTCCCTGATCCCCCCCAAAACAGCTCTCTAACCCTCCCCCTCTGCCTTATTTGGGGCCATCTTGGGTACTGGCAGCTGTCTGCCAGTACCCAGTTTGCAAGAGAAATGGTTTTTTTATTTTTATTTTTATGTTCTTTTTCTGTAGTGTAGCTTCCCCCCCACACAGACCAATCCCCCACCCCCTGACTGATGTAGTTTTATATAAATATTGTCAATTTTTTTAAAACTTTTAATACTACTTTTTTCTGTAGTGGAGCGGTTCCCACCCCGTCCGTGCGTGCCCCCGATCACCCCCGCCCACAATCCCGCCCCCCTCCACATCATCAGGGCCATCGATGGCCACCACCTGCCTCCCGAACCGGCTCCCACCCACCAACGGATTAAGCCGGTGATGTCCAGTGCAGAGAGGGCCACAGAGTGGCTCTCTCTGCACCGGATTGCTAAAAAAGGTTATTGCAGGATGCCTCGATATCGAGGCATCACTGCAATAACCGGAAAGCAACTGGAAGCGTGCAGGATCGCTTCCAGCTGCTTTCCAGACCAAGGACGTAAGCCACACGTCCTCGGTCATTAACTGTATTTTTTTTGAGGACGTGTGGCGTACGTCCTTGGTCGTTAAGGGGTTAAATATACATTTTATATAATCTGTTTCATATACCTTATATAATCAAATAAATGCTAGAAATAAAACTGAATTGTGATGTGTAGATGAATAAATAGTGTATTGAGGTAAATTAGAGATAAGCAGAGTGCTGATATTAAAGGGAAATGAAGTCTATATTAAATTTTCACGATTTAGATAGAGAATGTCACTTTAAAACATTCTAATTTACTTGCAAACACCACTGTAATATAGTGCGTGCTGCTGAACCTACACTAGTATGGTCACATGGAAAAGAGCTACATTTCAATAAAGGATACCAAAAGAAACTGCATATGCTTTATCTTACGTGTAAAACTTTAATTGCGATGTTTATGTCCCTTGTAATTATAAATAAAAAGTATCTACATATGCTAAAATATCAAGGTTAAAAATGTATTTATTACAAACTTAACATACGGTAGGGTACCATATACACAATTCAGAATCACATACATTAGGGCATTTTCGAGACCGGAAGTGACTTAATAATGGCAATAAGAGTCACCATTTTATATGATTATAAGAAAGAAGGTGATAGGTAAAAGGGAAACCCAATTAGCCAATCAACTAAAAATAAATATTCAAGATATCTAGAAAATTCTAATAAGGCAAACTGGGCAGACTATCAAAAAGCAAAGCTAGAAAGAGAAACCTTTTTGAATCAACAACTAACACAAAGTGATATCAATAATAATGTTAAATGTAATAGATTTTCCCAGAAGGTGGCTAAATCCTTAGCCAATCTAGTAAAAAGTAAAAAAAAAAAATAACTATATTGGAGCTATCAAAGTCAACGGGAAAAAATATACGTCTCCTAAAGATATAGTATCCCAGTTTCACGCTTTCTTCCAAACAATATATACTGCTGATAAGCTTGATTTAGAGGCAAAAGTCAGCTTCTGGGACAATGTTAATACTCCTAAGGTTAGTAGAGAGCAGCTAAACCAATTCAATAAGGAGATAACTACTGAAGAAATTATACAAGTTATAAAAAATGCAGTAAATGGCAAAGCACCTGACCCAGACCAGAAAAATATAAGAACCGCCATGTTTCTAATAGAACAGATGCTTGCCAGTAAGAAAGATAAACCCTGTAGACAATCGGACTTTGCCTTGTTGACAGTAGACACCAAAAAGGCATTTGACTGTATCTCATGGGACCATCTGTTCACGGCCCTAGATAAATTTGGGATAGCAGGGCACTTTATCAATTATATCAAATTAATTTACCAAGAGCCAATATCTTAAATAAACATAAATGGTCTAACATCCCCAAATCTAACATTACAGAAAGGACCCAGACAGGGCTGTCCCTTATCACCATTATTGTTTAATATAGCATTGGAACCTCTGGCTATATACTGTAGGGAAAGACTAGAAGGGATTTTTATGGGCGACAAGAAATTTACCTTATCCATATATGCAGATGATATACTCTTCTACATAAGTAATACTAGGAGAAATATTCCCATTATCCTCGACTCAATTGGTAAATTCAGTAAATTTTCAGGGTATAAAATAAATCTAAATAAGTCAGAAATCTTGTGGATTTTAAAAACAAGAAATAGCATGCTCTTAAATCTTTTTAAACAAGCACTTGGTAAAATCAAATATTTAGGTATAACCCTATCTAAGAATCCTGGTGAATGCTATATGTTGAATTTTCCACCAGTTTGCCAAAAATGTTTAGTATGCTTAAAAAATTGGGCCACATTACCACTATCTTTAGCTGCAAAAGTCTCTCTTATTAAAATGATGCTCTTTCCTAAAATTATTTTTCTTATGCAAAATATTCCAGTTTTTATCCCTACTAAACATCTCTGTAGATTTAACGCACAATGTGCACAATTTATCTGGAGTAAAATGAAGCCTCGTATAGCTCTAAAGAAACTGATGCACATGAGAGAGGAAGGAGGGTTCGCCCTTCCAAATTTAAAAATATATAATTGGTCATGTATGGCCAAAAATGCAATAGACTGGCTAACAGGGGCAGAAAACATAACTAATTATCAAAGCGAGGAGGCTGTAATATCTCCCTTATCTCTTAGAGCGTTACACCATCAGTTCCCTTTAAAAAGCTCTGAAAAAATTGATTTTAAATACACCATATATAATATAGTATTAGCATGGAAGAAAATATGCCAAAGTCTTCAAATTATCTATACCATATCATAATATCTACCTATAAGGGGCAATCCACATTTTATAAGCGGTATAGAAACATATGCCTTCTATGACTGGATCCAAAAAGGGCTAACTCAAGTATATCAAATAATTGATACGCAGACTAAATCTGTCAAAACCTTTGATTCTTTGGTCAAATATAACTTGAAGAGAACTCAATTCTTCGCCTATTTACAAATTCGCCACTTTGTTGACTATAATAAATTGGCAGATTACAATCCAAATAGTGTTCGGAGTATAAACTCAATTATTGACATCTATCAGTCTGGGAAACATTCAATTTCTTATCTATACAAAAGTATAATCTCTCTAGAAGATAAAGATAAAATATTAGATCTGTATGCTAAATGGCACCTAGAGATTAGAAATCTAAAATTTGAACATTTTAAGAAGAGCTTTAGTTTAATCACAGAGTACACCCGTGCCATCTCATTTAGAGAATCACATATAAAATTATTAAATAGAGCGTATTTAACGCCGAAGCGAATGTCTAAATGGAATAGACAAGGTTTTAATAAATGTCCAAGATGTAATTCTGCAGAAGCTGATTTACCACATGCTTTCTATTATTGTCCGAAGATTCAGCAGTTTTGGTGTAAGATAGTATATTGGCTGAATACATTTATACCTATTAGAGTTAAAATTAAATTAGAACATGTTTTATTTCTCATGAATGAGAAGGATATACACAATAAGCATTTAGTTAATACAGCTATATTAGTTCCAAGACAGATGATTCTTAGAAGTTGGAAAGATAAAAGAGCACCTGGTATTACAGCATTTGTTAACAATATGCTGTTTAAACTAGCAACAGATATAAAAGATCCATTCATCTTTTTAGATACTAAATTAACCATTTTTTTGGCTAAATGGGGAAATCTTATATTATCACTTCCAGATCAGACGCAGATCCAAATGATATCTCCATTAAGGGATTCTCCCCTATTTCAACAACTGATATTGTCAAATAGATACCCGACATTTTTGAGAATTGGATAACTTAAAACATTTAGTATAAAGGGGATTGGGGGAGGCGAGGGCTGTTTTTTTTGTGTTGGTTTGTGTAGTTATGTGTGTGGCTATTTGTTTAATGATGTGCTATAGCTGGCCATAGAGCTTTACTGTTATACATACTAGAGGAACTGACAGCCTTTAATCTTTATATTAATGGTAGATATATGCCTATAACATTTCTAGTCTAGAACCAGCAATAGTATTAAAAGGTTATGTATGAATAAAATACGAAAAAATTGTCCAAACTTAACTGCTGTATTTTAATATTTTTCAATGATTAGTTAAAGGGACACTGTAATCAAAATTTTTCTTTCGTGATTCAGATAGAGCGTGAAATTTTAAGCAACTTTCTAATTTACTCCTATTATCAAATTTTCTTCATTCTCTTGGTATCTTTATTTGAAATGCAAGAATGTAAGTTTAGATGCCGGCCCATTTTTGGTGAACAACCTGGGTTGTCCTTGCTGATTGGTGGATAAATTCATCCACCAATAAAAAAGTGCTGTCCAGAGTACTGAAACCAAAAGCTTAGATGCCTTCTTTTTTAAATAAAGATAGCAAGAGAACGAAGAAAAATTGAAAATAGGAGTAAATTAGAAAGTTGCTTAAAATTGCATGCTCTTTCTGAATTACAAAAGAAAAAATTTGGGTACAGTGTCCCTTTAAGGATCTCTATGGCAGAGCTTTTATAAGCTAAGCCTTTAGTGCATGTTGTTAAAATATTAATATTGTGTAATTTACATGTATTAAAAGTAATCTTTATTGTTATAGAATATTATGCCCTGCGTAGTGTATAATCATGTAAATTGCCGATCTTATATGTTGTTGGAGTCTAATAAAAATTATTCATAAAAAAAGAGTCACCATTTTGATTAAGGGCAATGACCGAAATCAATGATATACATAAGGGCATTTTTGAGGCGGGTAAAAGTCTCGATTATGATTGGCCAATACAGACTATTTAAGTCTTAACACTACTAGCAGTTGACATCTTGAAAAAGGCCCAGTTTGGGGCCAAAATGCTATGATATAGACAGTCACTGCTCAAGTCTGAAAATAGGGTAAGCCTATTCCTAATAGTCTCAATTTATTTTATCAGTATTGCACTACATAATTTTTCACAGGTATCAATTATATTGGATATTATATTGGATTTTTGGAGCTTCACTTTTTGGTTCAATATTTTTTATTTTTCATACTTCATTTTTTTATTTTTTACTTTTATTTTTATTTTTGTTTTTATTAATTTTTGGGGAACACTGGATACAACCTAATTAGGATTCACCACACTAGGAGTCTCCAATTGGACACATTAGACATTCACAGAGGACACATCACTTATATTAATTTTGGACACTATATATATATATATATATATATATACACTTTTTTTTTCACAGCTATATTATTTCCTCACAAATTTGATGATACTTGTCTTGACCTACCCCTATTCAATTGATCACAATTAATTTTAATTGTTTTTATCTGTCATTCTGAATTGTGTATAGCGTACCCTACCGTATGTTAAGTTTGTAATAAATTAATTTTTAACCTTGATATTTTAGCATATGTAGATACTTTAACCCTTTTTAGGCGCTCCCTCCTTCTTTTCATATCTATTATCTTTTAGCTTTTAGGGATCTCATTTTGGGAGCTTATATCTTGTAATGTTGGCGCTGTATACAAATTAATTTCATCATAAATAACTAGGTGTTGTCCGCGGCTTCGCTCACATGTATTTTGTGTTTTGTAAAAAATAGAGAAAAACCTGACCACTCGCAATGATTTGTGCCCTAACGTGTGTGCCTGTTCGGGTTGCACATACGCTGTTATGAACTTCTTGAGTTTTCATTAATTCTCGGTGTTTCTCGTAATCTAAATACCAATTTTCATGTGTGTAACATCTTTGGTTTTTGAGATGTAAATCAGCTCCCCCCTTGACCTACCCCTATTCAATTGATCATAATTGGTTTTAATTGTTTTGAATAGTTTTTATCTGTCATTCTGAATTGTGTATAGCGTACCCTACCGTTTGTTAAGTTTGTAATAAATTAATTTTTAACCTTGATATTTTAGCATATGTAGATACTTAAGCCTTTTTTAGGCGCCCCCTCCTTCTATTCATATCTATTATCTTTGAGCTTTTATGGATCTCATTTTGGTAGCTTGTATCTTGTAATGTTGGCGCTGTATACAAATTAATTTCATTATAAATAGCTAGGTGTTGTCCGCGGCTTCGCTCACATGTATTTTGTGTTTTTTAAAAAATAGAGAAAAACCTGACCATTCGCAATGATGTGTGCCCTCACGTGTGTGCCTATTCGGGTTGCACACCCGCTGTTATGAACTTCTTGAGTTTTCATTAATTCTCTGTGTTTATCGTAATCTAAATACCAATTTTCATGTGTGTAATATTTTTGGTTTTTGAGATATAAGTCAGCTCCCCCCTTTTGACCCCCATTAAGTGGATTTTCAGGAACTGTTAAAACACGTGTTTCTTTATTTTTAAAGGAACATCTAAAGACCAATTTTAACGTCTGTAGTTTTGTTTTTTCAGATATAGGTATCCTCATAAATCACTCCACTCTTTTATCCCCCCTTACCTATATTTTTTGCAAATGTTAAAACACGTGTTTTTATTTTTTTTAAAGGAGAATGTAAATACCAATTTTCACATCTGTAACATCTTTGGTTTTTGAGAAATAGGTATCCTTTATAAATCAGCCCCACCTTGCTTTTGATCCCCCTTAAGTGGATTGTGGGGAAATGGTAAAACATGTGTTTCTTTATTTCTAAAGGAGAATCTAAATACCAATGTTCACGTCTGTAACATCTTTGGTTTTAGAGATATAGGTATCCTCATAAATCAGCCCCCCCTTTTGACCCCCCTTAAAGGGACAGTTTACTCAAAAATTTTCTCCCCTTTAATTTGTTCCCAATTATCCACTTTACCTGCTGGAGTGTATTAAATTGTTTACAAGTAATTCCATTAACCTTATATTGGCATTTCAATTAGTTTATTTAGCCTGTGGTATCCCCACCCATCCTAAAAGTTTTTGGCCTCAAGGCCAAGCTGTGTTAACATAGCCAGTAGAATAAATTACACTCCCAGTGGGTTATAGAAGAGATAAGGTAATACAATGTTAATTTGCCATTGTTCTCTCCAAGTATTGGTGATTGGTTTATAGACATATATAAGATAAAGAAGCAGGTATATGTACACAATGTGATAAAGTAATAAGATCTGATTATAACTACAATCTTAACCCATTCTATTAGATTGTGGCTTCAAAACACAAAATCAGCTAATTCATATACACAAATGAACCTTAAAAAACAAATCTCAGGCATTTTATACTCTTCAGCTGGTAAAAAAAAGTAATTGGAAACACAGTAAGGGAAAATCTATTTTATAGTATACTGTCCCTTTAGGTGGATTTTTGGGAAATGGTAAAGTTTCTTTATTTTTCAAGGAGAATCTAAATACCTATTTTCACATCTGTAGCATTGTCGGTTTTTGAGATATAGGTATCCTCACCCCCTCTTTATCAACCCCCTAGGGACATAAATCCTTCCATAGTGGGTTCCTATGTCATCAAAACGATGTACCTTCCAAATTTTACGTTCCTAGGTTAAACGGTTTGAGCTGGGCATTGATGAGTCAGTCAGTCAGGACTTCTTCTTTTATATAGATAGATAGATAGATAGATAGATAGATAGATAGATAGATAATATGAGGGGGACTATACATAAATAATTTAGATTTGAAATTAAATGGGTAATGTTGTGAGGAAAATGTATTTTTATGAATTTATCATGAAGGAAATTTGAAAATATCTTTTACAAAAATATGACATAATATATATGTGGGCTGTCATTAAGGGGTTAATAAAAATAAAGTAATGAAAATAATTGGGTGTGAAGAGTGAGCTGGGAGAGAACAAGATAAGGCTAGGCAAAAAATTATATTAAAACAAAGATAACATGAATACATGTTATGAGGAAAATAATGTGGCTGACAGAAGTGCTCCAGGGCCTTAGCATCTGATCTGCAGTCTTATGTGGGTATGTTAAAGCCAAAGGAGATGCAGACAAGTAGTCTGGTCTGATGTGAGAATGAGGATGGTAGACTGACTGTCATGGCTCCAGAGGTATTTCTGAGCACAGTAGAGGGTATGTTAAATGTAGTTTCAAGGCTGCTATTAGAGTCAGTGGACAGGCTAAACCTAGAGATGGAAGAGCAGCCAAAGTCAGTTTAGTGCGCTGATATTGCAGGGTGCACTATGTGTGCTCCTATGTTGTAGATGGATCCAGGAAGGTGACTACATTTAGCAAAGGACCTACAGACTTCCCTTGTAATAGTATTTTCTGTGTTCCCTGTACTAAGGATAGCACTACATTTGACCAGGATGTCAAAAGTGACCCTGCAGCTATTTTGACACAAAGACCTAGGAGGAGGTATTAAAAGATCCTTGCTATTGCCAGTCCGATGCTTGGTTATCCTCTATGGAAGTCCTATACCTTTATCTTGGCGTGTTTCCTGGTTGATGCTTCTGATCTCACCCTTGTACCTCCAACTGTGAACTGCTTATCATGTTTCTTACCTAAGGATTTGTACTTTGGATTATTCAACTGTTGTACCCTTTTGCTGTCTGGCTCCTGCCTGATTAACTTATACCAAGCTCTGACCTGTGTGGCTGATAGAGGGGCTGAAGAACTATGGGCTTTATCTGAGGTCTGATGTGTTTAGATGAATGAGAAAGTGCTGCAGTTTCCAAGGGTATGATCTGATGTTGTGTATGTGATGTGAGTGTAAAGATAAGGGACTGTAGAGCCAGATATCTGATCTAAGTTCTCTAATGGAATGTGACTGACAAAGTCACAGGCATGGAGTAATGTTGCAGGTCAGGGCTCTGAGGTTTTGGTGTATGCATGTAACTGAATGATTAGCTATAAGATAATTTGGGGTTGATCTAAAGTCTGTACAGTAATGGTCCTGTTCTGAGAGCTTAACTCTTAAGGGGGTTTTCTACTCTAAAGGAAGGAATAACTGTTGGGCCTTTGACATCAATTTTTCAACGTGTCTTGTTAGTCTGCTGCTGTTGCATGATGTATAATACTGGAAATAACTAAGTTAAATCCATAAATATTACTGGCAAAATCACTGTATTTTGTGCATTACTGTGAGTAAGGAGGTTTATAACTCCTTGATTCGAGTGGTACTAACAATTAGGAAATGTATTTATATAACAAACTTACTTTAAAAGGACATAATACATAAAATATCATCTGAATATCTTTGCGTAAAAAAAGGAAGATATTTGACCTCAAAATGTCCTCATCTCACAAAAGTAAGTGCTCTTTGAATAGCTATAATTCAGCTACTGTAGCCACATTTTGAGAAAAAACCCCAGCAACAACAGCTAATCAGCTTCATCAGTGCTGGTGTCACACTTTGCTTTACTATGATCTTATGAGAATTCACTTAAATCACGTGAGATTTGATTGTAAACTCCATTAAACTGAGGAGGGAATTCACATTACTGTGCCAGATCTACGCTCCCTTGCAAAATAATACTTAAATAGTGATGTCGCGAATAGTTCCCAACAAACATAGCATGTTTGCGTTCGCCGCGGTGGGCGAACATATGCGATGTTCGATCCTCCCCCTATTCATCATCATTGAGTAAACTTTGACCCTGTACCTCAGTCAGCAGACACATTACAGCCAATCAGCGGCAGACACTCCCTCCCAGACCCTCCCAACTCCTTGACAGCATCCATTTTAGATTAATTTGGAAGCTGCATTCTTAGTGAGAGGAGGGACAGTGTAGCTGCTGCTGATTTAATAGGGAAATCGATAGCTAGGTTAGTGTATTCAGTGTCCACTACAGTCCTGAAGGACTCATCTGATCTCTGCTGTAAGGACAGCACCCCAAAAAGCCCTTTTTAGGGCTAGAACATCAGTCTGCTTTTTTTTTTTCCCTGTGTAATCTAATTGCAGTTGCCTGCCTGCCAGCGTGTGTGTCAGGCTCACAGCGTATACTGTGCCCACTTGCCCAGTGCCACCACTCACTCATATCTGGTGTAACAGTAGTGTACATTTTAAAAAAACAACACTTTTTTGACTGTGAAATAATAGGAGACAGCTGCCAGTACACAAGATGGCCGCCAATAAGGCAGATGGGGAGGGTTAGAGAGCTGTTTTTGGGGGATCAGGGAGGTTGGGGGCTAAGGGGGGGATGCTACACCACAGCATATGTAAATAGAAACAATCAGTAACACTAAGGGTGTGTTACTACTAGGGGGCGCACAGGACCCTATATGATTACTATGTAAATAGGCTAAGAGAGAAGAGAACAAGAAATTACATGTAATATAGCTATAATAAAATATACTATTCGAAATAATGTGAACAAATAAGAAACAATTCTTATAAATATGGGACTATGAGAAACATAGGATAAAACACAAATAATAGCAAATACAATAATAAGAAATTCCTGAAAGGTTCTTATCTGGAAATGCTGTCTTCTTCTGGAATGTTATATAGATGGTAAATGTCCCAATTGGGGTGGGTATAGTCCCAAATGATGAATGTGATCAAATACCAGGATGATCAATGATCAGGAACACAGATGATGTCTGGAGTCAGCTGCTTTGTCAGGGAAATCAGGATCTAAGAGCAAATTTTCTCTGTGAAAAAATCACAAAAAGACAAAGGCGCCTCCTGGTGTAATACAGTTGGTGAAAGAGATTTGTTAGGTTATCAAAAAGGTACTCACAAGTGGAGCAGCACCCAATTGTGCTAAATCAAACAGACTGGGATCTCACAGTGTCTCAGCTCACTGACACTGCAAGGAAACTGGTTTCTCCAACGTCTTGCCGGACTGACAGAGCTCAGACTCTCACAAAGAGGTTTACATAAAACCAAATTTTAATAAAATAAAAATCTCAGTGTCCCAATTAGGTCTTAGTACACCTGGTTGGGTGTGTCAGGTGTTAATGAACTGGGATTGGTCTGTCAGATCCTCTTTTGCCTCTTTCCTATTGGCCCCTTACATCCTCTCTACCCTATTTAACTTACTAAACTACCACTCCTTATTGCTGGATAAATTCAATACACAACCCCATTGTGTGTTCTATGAGCCAATCCGGCTCCAAGCTCACCTCCGTTGTTTCCTGACCCTGCGCTCATTCCTCTCTGTCAGTTCTGCGCTCTACATCGAGTGAGACGTTGCCTGTGTCTCACTCGCCTACGTCATCAGCTGTTGCCGCTCTCAGCTCTCAGGGAAGAGCCGCTACCGCTCTCAGCACACAGGCACGCTCTGTGTCTGATCTCTGCTCACGGACACGCTTCTACTGTTGGATTAGCCCAACCGCTGCAGGAACCGTTTACCCTCTTCTGCTGGAACTAGCAGCCAGGTTGTATGTAGGGCTAAAGCGGTTATGTTTCATTTCTTTTGCTAAGCATTGACATTGTCTTTTTGATTCATATCTAAACCATCTATGTGTGAATCTTATTTCCTGCCTTCTGAGTTTAAACTGACTTTGTGTCTGATCCACAACTCTCTTTGGCACATAACAAATTCAGAGGGGTTAACTTATCATTAGCTGATGTAAGATAGCACCTCTGACACAAATAACAAATTATTTAATATCCTGATTGCCAGGAACATCCTAGTGGCATATAGAAAATCCTCTAAAGTGTGAAAAAATAAATAATACTGATATTATTATCCAGCCTAAACTAGAGGTTATAAGCAATTATGGATGTGAATGATTTAGCAAATCAGGTTACTACTCTTACACAACGTATGGATACTATCACTCAAACACTCAGGGAGGTACAAACTGAAAACCAGGTACTGAAAGATTGCTTTAGAGAGTTCTATACAGCTAAACCTGCACACACAGAAGTACTCCCTGAGCCTCAGGTTTCATTGCCAGATAAATTCACTGGTAATAGAGCAACATTTAAAGAGTTTAGAAACGCTTGTCTCCTATTGTTTGAACTTAAACCAAGAACATATAACAATGACAGAATAAAGGTTCTAACAACAATTTCTTATTTGAGGGGTGAGCCCCGTGCTTGGGCGGACAGCCTGTTTGAAACACAAAACCCCATACTGAATTCCATACAGGAATTCTTAACAGCATTTTCTTTGCTCTATGATGATCCTTTCAAACAGGAGTCTGCGGAGACCTCCCTAAGGGCCCTGCGACAAGGCAGACAACCAGTTGAGAATTACATCTCACAGTTTAAAATATACGCAATTGACTCTAAGTGGAATGAACCATCACTTAAACACCAGTTTAGAGCTGGGCTCTCTGAGGACATCAAGGACGAACTTTCACGCACAGGTGTCCCAGAGAGATTGGAAGATTTATTCATCCACTGCACCACTATTGACAGAAGGTTGCGCGAACGCAAACAAGAAAGGGCAAATAACCCTCCAGGCTCTTACAGACGCTATAATCCTCCCTCAAGTCTTCCTAAGGAGTCCGAATCTCCCATGGATATTGGGTTCATTAGAGGCCCCCTCTCAGCAGAGGAAAAAGGCAGAAGAAGAGCACATAGATTGTGCATGTACTGCGCTGCCCCAGAGCGTGATGTGAATGCCTGTCCTTTGTTAAAAAAGACGAAAATAGGTAAGAATATTACAAATTCTCTTAGTTTGTCATTAACAAAGCTAACACGACCTCATATATCTATACCTCTTACCTTACAGTGGGATCTACACAGTATAAAGATTGACGCAGTTATCGATACTGGGGCCTCAGGGAATTATATCGATTTTGATCTTGTAAATAGTAATAAAATACCATCACAAGCGAAACAGTCTCCTGTCTCTATTAATTTGGTTGATGGGTCTACTTTTTCAACAGGGCCAATAACTTTAGAAACCATACCTTTACTTATGCACACTAATACTGGACACAGGGAGTCAATTAGTTTTGACATTATACCAAGTCCCCTTTATCCTATTATCCTTGGGCTCTCCTGGTTACAAGTACATAAACCTGACTTTGATTGGGACCATATGACTGTTACTTTAACTTCATCATATTGTTCACAGACGTGCTACCCCCTTAACAACATTTTACTCTCAACCACTAACACATTACCAGAGGATTATTCTGACTTCCAAGACGTGTTTAACAAAGTTGATGCACAAACACTCCCCCCACATAGGCCGTATGACTGCCCTATCGACCTATTGCCAGGGGAAACTATACCTGTAGGACATATATACCCACTTTCCAAACCCGAATTAGATCATTTAAAACTTTATCTACAAGAAAATCTTGCAAAAGGTTTTATAAGACCTTCCACTTCTCCGGCCGGGGCTGGTATCTTTTTTGTAAGAAACAAAGACCTGTCACTTAGGCCAATTATTGACTATAGGGAGCTTAACAAAAGAACTAAGAAAAATCGCTACCCTCTACCGCTCATTCCGGAGCTAATAGAGAGATTACGCACTGCAAAGGTCTTCACAAAGTTGGACCTTAGGGGGGCTTACAATCTCATACGAATGAGGGCTGGAGATGAATGGTTAACAGCTTTTAGAACTCATTATGGCCTGTATGAGTATACAGTCATGCCTTTCGGGTTATGTAATGCTCCAGCTACATTTCAGTGCTTCATAAATGACATATTTAGAGACATTCTAGACAATTTCATCGTTGTTTATCTCGATGATATACTCATATTCTCTGACAACCAACAAGAACATATCACACACGTAAGAACTGTACTAGCACGACTGCGTGAACACAGATTGTATGCGAAATTAGAAAAATGTGAGTTTAATAGCTCGCAAGTCGCATTTTTAGGTTATGTCATATCTAATAAAGGTATTAAGATGGATGACTCTAAAATTCAAGCTATTACTCAATGGCCTACCCCAAAAAACAGAAAAGAGGTGCAAAGATTCCTCGGTTTTGCCAATTTTTACCGTAAATTTATTAAAAACTTCGCTCATACTGCCAGACCCCTTACTGACTTAACAAAACATACACAACCATTCATCTGGACTCCAGGCGCCGTAGAGGTGACTTGGAATATTTGATCCATTGGAAAGGGTATGATCATACTGAGGATTCTTGGGAGCCTGCTTCCTCTGTTTCTGCACCTCGGTGTGTTTCCCTATTTCATCGCCGGAATCCGGATCGACCTAGTCCTTGAACCCTCGCTGTGGGTTTCCTTGGGGGGGGATGTGTCAGATCCTCTTTTGCCTCTTTCCAATTGGCCCCTTACAACCTCTCTACCCTATTTAACTTACTAAACTACCACTCCTTATTGCTGGATAAATTCAATACACAACCCCATTGTGTGTTCTATGAGCCAATCCGGCTCCAAGCTCACCTCCGTTGTTTCCTGACCCTGCGCTCATTCCTCTCTGTCAGTTCTGCGCTCTACATCGAGTGAGACGTTGCCTGTGTCTCACTCGCCTACGTCATCAGCTGTTGCCGCTCTCAGCTCTCAGGGAAGAGCCGCTACCGCTCTCAGCACACAGGCACGCTCTGTGTCTGATCTCTGCTCACGGACACGCTTCTACTGTTGGATTAGCCCAACCGCTGCAGGAACCGTTTACCCTCTTCTGCTGGAACTAGCAGCCAGGTTGTATGTAGGGCTAAAGCGGTTATGTTTCATTTCTTTTGCTAAGCATTGACATTGTCTCTTTGATTCATATCTAAACCATCTATGTGTGAATCTTATTTCCTGCCTTCTGAGTTTAAACTGACTTTGTGTCTGATCCACAACTCTCTTTGGCACATAACAAATTCAGAGGGGTTAACTTATCATTAGCTGATGTAAGATAGCACCTCTGACACAAATAACAAATTATTTAATATCCTGATTGCCAGGAACATCCTAGTGGCATATAGAAAATCCTCTAAAGTGTGAAAAAATAAATAATACTGATATGGTCATATGTTTTTATTTAAGCCAGTGCTCTCATTGTATCATTAGAAGCCTGATGAAACAGACAGCAGTCTGAGAAACGCGTTGCTTGTTCTTTTAATGTCTAGTGTCATGAGACACTGAGATTTTTATTTTATTAATAAAATTTGGTTTTATGTAAACCTCTTTGTGAGAGTCTGAGCTCTGTCAGTCCGGCAAGACGTTGGAGAAACCAGTTTCCTTGCAGTGTCAGTGAGCTGAGACACTGTGAGATCCCAGTCTGTTTGATTTAGCACAATTGGGTGCTGCTCCACTTGTGAGTACCTTTTTGATAACCTAACAAATCTCTTTCACCAACTGTATTACACCAGGAGGCGCCTTTGTCTTTTTGTGATTTTTTCACAATGAAAAACTTGCATATGTAAATATGCTAAAAAAAATTAAAAAAATTAAAAACCTTTTATTTTAGTACTGGCAGACTTTCTGCCAGTACTTAAGATGGTGGGGACAATTGTGGGGTGGGGAGGGAAGGCAGCTGTTTGGAAGGGATCAGGGGGTCTGATGTGTCAGGTGGGAGGCTGATCTCTACACTAAAGCTAAAATTATCCCTGCAAGCTCCCTACAAACTACCTAATTAACCCCTTCACTGCTAACCATAATACACGTGTGATGCGCAGCAGCATTAAGGGCCTTCTAATTACCAGAAAGCAACGCCAAAGTCATATATGTCTGCTATTTCTGAACAAAGGGGATCCCAGAGAAGCATTTACAACCATTTGTGCCATAATTGCACAAGCTGTTTGTAAATGATTTCAGTGAGAAACCTAAAATTGTGAAAAATTTAACGTTTTTTTTTTAATTTGATCGCATTTGGCGGTGAAATGGTGGCATGAAATATACCAAAATGGGCCTAGATCAATACTTTGGGTTGTCTACTACACTACACTTAAGCTAAAATTAACTCTACAAGCTCCCTAATTAACCCCTTCACTGCTTGGCATAAAACACGTGTGGTGCGCAGTGGCATTTAGCAGCCTTCTAATTACCAAAAAGCAATGCCAAAGCCATAGTCTGCTATTTCTGAACAAAGGGGATCCCAGAGAAGCATTTACAACCATTTATGCCATAATTGCATAAGTTGTTTGTAAATAATTTCTGTGAGAAACCTAAAGTTTGTGAAAAAGTGAACAATTTTTTTTTATTTGATCACATTTTGCGGTGAAATGGTGGCATGAAATATACCAAAATGGGCCTAGATCAATACTTTGGGATGTCTTCTAAAAAAAAATATATACATGTCAAGGGATATTCAGGTATTCCTGACAGATATCAGGGTTCCAATGTAACTAGCGCTCATTTTGAAAAAAAAAGTGGTTTTGAAATAGCAAAGTGCTTCTTGTATTTATTTACCTATAAGTTGCAAAAAAAGCAAAGAACATGTTAACATTGGGTATTTCTAAACTCAGGACAAAATTTAGAAACTATTTAGCATGGTTGTTTTTTGGTGGTTGTAGATGTGTAACAGATTTTTCAGGGCCTGCCAGGGCACAGTGTCACACCAGTGCAACTCATATCTGGTGTAACAGTAGTGTACATTAAAAAAAAAATACAATTTTGACTGTAATAGATTGAATAGCAGTTAGTTGTCTGCAAGCGTGTGTGTCAGGCCTACAGCGTCTACTCTGCCAATGTCTGCCAGTGCACAGTGCCACTCATATCTGTTGTCACAGTAGCTTGCACGCATAGTACCACTAATGGAAAAAAAAATGACAGGCAGAGGCAGGCCACCCCGCAGGGGCCTTCGTGGTTGTGGTGCTGTGATTCCCTTTGGCCCTAGAATAATGCCCAGTGTTCAGAGGCCACGTACCCTGAACTCGAAAAGTTCTGAGGACATAGTTGACTGGCTAACACAGGACACCCAATCTTTTACAGCTTCCGCTCGGAACCTTGACGCACCATCCTCCTCCAGCTTAGCTTTGGGCACCTCTCAAGTTACCACTCGCCCGCCTGCCGCCACAACCAACACTAGCACCACAGCCGCATCACTTGATCTGTCAGAGGAGTTATTTACACATCAGTTGGAAGAAATGAGTGATGCGCAACCATTATTGCCAGAGGATGTAGATAACAGGGATATGTCTCAGTCAGGCAGCATTACACACATGAACGTACGGTATGATGATGATGATGTTGTACCCGCTGCGGGAGTTTGGTCTGTCACTGTGAAGCGGGCGTAACCTTTACACTGCCTGATCGATACAACATCATACCTGATGTTTTAAAGCATGTTATTCCAAACAATTTAGGAATGTTAGGTGATTTATGCCCTTTATGGATTAAAACCAGACTCTGCATCAACTATGTAATTTTCCATGGGAGTTTTGCCATGGATCCCCCTCCGGCATGCCACAGTCCAGGTGTTAGTCCCCTTGAAACAACTTTTCCATCACTATTGTGGCCAGAAAGAGTCCCTGTGGGTTTTAAAATTCTCTTGCCCATTGAAGTCTATGGCGGTTCGCCCGGTTCGCCATTCGCGAACCCAAATTTTTATGTTCGCGACATCACTATAAAGGAATCCTTTACATTAGACCTTCACTACAGCTGTCGATGCTACTTTTAACATTCCATCTTCTGAAGTGAAATGCCTCTTGGTGAGATTGCCTTGAAACACTGATTTTAGCCCTTTATAATATTTAACCTGCAATCTTGATCACTCTCTTATACCTTTATAACACAGTGCTATTGTGACAATTCTTACAATATCAGGGACTAAGTGAGATCTATTCATTTTTTACATTACAGCTGAAGAAAAATACTATGCTTTGAAACTAACCCCTTTTATAAAAAGTATGGGGTCCCTCACTTTCTGTGCCTACCAAGGTCATCCTAGGTAAACAGTTATGGGATAAATTAAGGAAGTTCTTTAGAACCAAATTAATACACAGTTTTACAGACAAGCATATTGCAATTAAGTCAGCTTTTATGTGAGCTGCAGTGCAGACATAAACACTGTCACTCAAGTATCATAAAATGCTTTGCTGGCCAACTGCTGTATCCTTGAGCAAAGCAATAATATATATAAGAAATAAGGACAGGATTATAATGCAGATAAACATTATTCATGATTAGAGTGCAATGTAATAAATTGGCAGTATGTTCATGTTTTGTTGCCAGCACTTTATTAAAATGTCTTGCCAGTACAATATATAACACTGCAAAGCTCCGGCACTATGTTCTGTAACTGCTTAGCTGGAGATGACATGGATCCAACAAACTATTGCATTAGGTAAGCAATTAAACTCCTTGAAACGCAATCCGTCATTGGAAGGCATAAGACTCAAGGTTAATTTGGAAAAAAATATGATGTGTTATCAGGATATTTGGGATCCTAAAAATAGCTCTCTTCTATGTGCTGTATTCTTATAAAGAACTTGGGTCTAAGTACATCTCAGACTGATAATTACATAAAAATAGCAGCAGAAATCTGTCATCACATAACCCAATAACAATAAATATAGATATAAAGAAGAACATCTCAGGCAGACTTTCTTCTGTTTTCAGGCATTTAGACAAATAATAAAGATCAGAGTACCTTTATGGAAGTCCCCAAAATTGATTAAGTTTAATAAAATACTTCTGTGTTGCAGCCATATTGGTTGCAAACTTGGCCTAGAGACCTAAAAGCAGTAGTAGAATCTGACTAAAATATTATTTCTAACCAGCCATCCTTTCTCATAAATGCCCAGAGAACTTTAAACCTACAATATCTCTTGGTTTTTCTCTGCCAGAATCATAAGGAATTAAATGCTTATAGGGGCGTTACCAGGAGAGAAGGGAACACACTTTAACCTAAACTTACTTACTATAACTTAAAACATATGCAATAATAAATAAAGACAGACAACTTCTTGGTGGGAAAGTTTTGACCGTCACAGGTCAAATTTTTATCAAACTTTTAAACTTTATTTTTAACCAACAGAAACCGGAAAATGGCGGCATGGAGCTAAACAAGGCCCAGAACAGCAAGAAGATCAATGGCCCAACGGAAACAAGCAGCAGAGCGGTCTCTGCTCAAAAAGGAAATGACGCTGAGGGGTTGCAGAGATCACATGACCATCCCCCAATGGGGAGAGAGGAGGGTTACCTTATGTGCACATGAGGCCTACCGCCCCTCCCCTTTCTGGTCATCACTCACCCCTAGCGACCTTTTCCTGCTCAACAGGGCCGAGACCTCCCGCCACAAGGAAGCATCGTCAATGCTCTTGCCGCCACCACCACAACCTGACTTACAGGAAGGGTGAAATAGCTCTCTGGATGTCCTTAATAAAGAGATCAAGCCCTACATCTGATAAATGAACCTTGTCCCTTCTGTAGAGTTTGGTTCTGTCGGCTGAGATGGCTTCGTGCCGTACCACGAAGCCACCAGACCCTGTGACGGTTTTTGAAATTAAGGCGTTAATTTTCTTTCTAATTCTGTATGACGCCGTATGGGCCGACATATGCCTCCAATGAAGGCGAGGAACTATGTTTGACCACCCTACCACTACCCCAGGGATACTCGTATGCAGCCAGCTGATATCTGACTGCATAATCTTAATCAATTAGAGTACTGGGACGGACCCCACATCGTTAGCCCCCAGATGAAGGACAAGGAGATGAGGTTTCCCCCATCTTAAGAGGACCCCAGAGATCACCTCCGCAAGTTGAGGCCAACACATTCCCCTATTCCCTAACCACGTAACAGAGGCTTTGTGTGAGGGGAACCCTAAATTCTGGCCAAAGAGGAAGGAGCATCGAATGGAGGCCCAGTGAATGAAGGAATGACCCACAATCCATATCTGCTTCGCTCCAGGGTGTACATCTGTGGAGACAAAGAGTTTAGTATGCGTACACACAAATGTAAGTCAAACAAGTGGTCGAACATATTTTTTAAAGCAATTTGATCGCCACTGGCCCAGCCGCTTAATGTCATCGCCTGAATAGTCTATGCTCGCTGCTTGCATTGCTGCCCCAATGCGAAATGAATGAGGCGCAATTTTACTGTTATCTAGGCCTGCTTTGAGCACTGTTTGCTTCAAGACCCTGTTAAACTGGAATTTGGACAGAGATTTCCCATCGGCATGAATTAAGAACTGACCTGACAACTGGGGTCTACAAGACAAGTAAGCGTTAACTACCGCTATCGGACATGAAATTCTACCCGGCCTAGGTGTAATGTGGAGCCAAGTGCCTCTACCTGACTGGTCTGTTTTTGAGCGTGGGATAAATAGCAGGAGGGAATCAACCGTGGCTCAAGCGTGCTCTAGCTGAACTCCCAAACCTACTGACTGTTTAGAGGGGGCGACTAACTCACTTACGCGGAGGGCCGCAGCAAAAGCCAACACAAACGTGGCTTTAAACAGAAGGACCTCAAATCGTGAGGAGCAGGTGCTAACAAGCTCTTGTAACAGCCTATCAAGACGCTCTTCAGTGTTGGGTTCGCGAGCGTCAGTCTGCCGAGGCTGAACCCTACCCCACCCTTTAATCACCTGCCAAATGAAAAAGGAGTTTGTGGGGTCCGGTAAATTCAATGCCTGGTAAAAAAAATGATAAAGCAGCCAATTTTGATTGGATGGCTCCCTGACGAGCACCTAAGGTGTGAAGACTCACCAACCAGTCGCACAAAGATGCCTGATTCCCTCGGGCAGCTTCTACGCCCCCTGGACAGACAGAACTGGTCCCATGCATTCCATAGTTTCAGATAAGTGTGCCACGTGGATGGGGCTAAGGAGGAGCACACCAAGGACAACAGAGCTATCCAGGAACGACCAGCTGCCAAAGGAAAGCAGGACAATGTAAACCCACTGGTGATGCAGTTGGAACTAAAAGTCTCCCACTCAAATCTGGACAACGCATCTGCCACCACATTATTTACTCTGGGAATATGTCTTGCTTGGAACTGTATATTGAGTTCTAGACAACGCAACACCAAGTGTCGCAGCAACACCCTTGAAGTGGCAGACAGGTTATTAATCGTGCATACGACACTGGTGTTGTCCGTCCAGAAAACAATTGTCTTGTTTGAAAATTCCATACCCCAGAGTTCAATCGACAAGACTATGGGGTTAAATTGTGTGTAAGGTCCAGAGCAGGCCAAGTATCCGGCCAGCGCTCCGCACTCCACTCCCCCTGGAAGTAAGCCCCATAGCCATGTGACCCTGCCGCATCTGTGAAAAGGTGCAAAAGTTGACTGGAGATTGGTTCTGATCGGCAAACTCACACCCCATTAAACCTTTTTAGAAAAATCTCACAAACGCTTAGATCTGCCAGAAGATCAACTGTGAGTGTAGTGTAGAGTAGTTTTTTCTCTGCCAATAAGTTGTCTTTCTAACCTACGGTTAAAGATCCTACCCATGAGGATGACTCTACAAGCAAAGTTGAGGAGCCCTAGCAAGGATTGCAACTGTTTCAACAACAGAAAACCTTCGGAAATAGCCGCTCAAACCGCTTCCAACATAGTCTCAATTTTATCATTGGGTAATCTACAAACCATAGCCACTGTGTCTATTTCAATGCCTAGAAAGACCAAGCACGACATGGGACCGTGTGTTTTGTCCTCTGCCAAAGGTACCCCAAACTGGGACATAATCCCGTGCATGCTGTTCACCCAACTCTGCCCTCCCAACTAGAAGGAAATCATCAAGGTAATGTGCTATTTAATCGCTGCCGGCACAACTGGCCACTACCCAGTGCAGAAAAGTGCTAAAAGCCTCAAAAAGTGCACATGACAGGGAGCAGCCCATAGGCAGACAACGATCCACATAGTCCAAACCCTGAAACTTGCACCCCATGAGCGGGAACACAGACGGGTGGAGTGGCAATAAACGGAAGGCAGACTCAATGTCTAACTTCGCCAGTAGAGCACCTTTCTCCGCCCGTCGAACCAGGTGTAATGCACTATCAAATGATTGATACCGCACAGAGCTAAGCTGAGGGTCAATAGCGTTGTTAACCAAGCTACCTTTGGGGTATGAAAGGTGCTGTATCAGGCGAAATTTCCCGGAGTCCTTCTTGGGAACCACCCCTAGAGGTGAAATGGTCAAATTTTGAAGTGGTTGGGAAGAAAATGGGCCATCCATGCGGCCCAGGGATACTTCTTTACTAATACCGCTTCCGGATGCTGGTATGCTGAAATTTAGTTTCTTTGAAAGCGCGCCCCCTTAACTTGTTGAAAAATTGGAATTTTAAAACCAAATGAAAACCCCTCCCATAACATTCTGGCTGTGTCCTGGTCTGAATAGGCCAGCAACCAGGGTTTAAGCGTGTTGACCCTCACCGGGTTGTCCGCCCTTCTGACCCATGAGTGAATTGGAGGGCCTACTGCTGTTGCCACTATCTTTTCTTTTTGGACAGTCGCTTCCCAGTTGTGAACCTGAGCAGAACTTACAGGAGTGTCTGAAAGTGCATGCGCTGCCCTTATCACACTTCTTTTCTTGGTATGCCCAACAGGAACCACCCCTTTTTCTAAATCTGGCATTCCGAAAGGGCTGCTGATTTGCTGAGGAATTAGTGGCCACCCCCTGGGGGTCCATACTCTGCTACAATTGATTATCAGTGCAATCAAAAGTTAATGTAGGATTGCCTGACATTTTTCTCCGAAATTCAGAGTCATATTCTCTTCACACACCTTCACTACGATTACGCTGTATCCAGTGTATGGTGTCAGTGTATTTCAATATAGCTAAATTCTGAGAAGGGTACTTCTCTAAATAGCATGAAGAGAAAACCCTAAAACACTGCAGCCATTCGTCAAACAAGTCTGGACGCTTACATTTTTTAGGGCCTGTCCTGTCTGAGCTTTTTTCCTTTCGCCTATACGCTTCTACAGACAAATCAAAAATATTAATATACTTTCCCTGATGAATTCTTTTAACAATTTTTTTGCGCAAATGGGCGTGTAAAGAATACATTTCTCCTGGGCTTGCATCGCCGTATATAGCTGCCCTTCTCTCAGAGATTGCTCTGTTGGGGGTAAGCTAACCAAAGCAGGCTGCGGGTTCACCTCTGGAGGGGGGTGCAAAACTACTGAACCAGTTTTATTTTTTGATGCACCTGCGCCCTCTCTTAAAAAAAATTTAATCATGCAGAACATTTTCTTTTGACCCTTTCCCTGCAAACCTAAGGACGTGTCGCTATCAGAGTCAGTATCTGTGTGTGAGGAATCAGAAGTGTCTTGCTGATCATGAGTAAATACATTACACTCACCATGTGCAACCTGATGACTCTGACCATCATTAGGGGGCAGTCCAGGCTGGGCAACCGGACGACTCTGATTATCATCAGGTGGAAGTCCAGGCTGGAGTACTGATACTGACTGCTCCCTGGATGTTCCTGGAATAGCTGTGTCCACTGAAATCATGCTGACTGCCGTATCCGGCTTGTCCGATGTCAAAGGGGGTGCACCTAGTGCTCCCTGCAAAAGATTAATCAAATCGCGAGCACTTTGGACATCGATTGAGGATGGAGTTACATTAGTAATTAGGGATGAAGGTGAATCTTGTCTGTTATCAATAACCCCTGTGTTAATAGAGGTCTGCACAGAATCTGGATTAAGATTAACTCCCCCCTGCCTGCCTAACAAAAGATTAATTCTTGCAGCATCACTCAGTCTCCCTGTGTCAGTAGAGGTCTGCACAGAGTCCGGATTAAGATTAACCCCCTCTTGCCTGCCTAAAGAAACATTCATCCCTGCAGCAGCATTCAAACTTCCTGTATCACTCAATCCCACATTATGTACAGCAGTTTGCTGATCATTCACAAGCACACCACCTAAATGGCTAACCGGAAAGCCAGTACCAGCAGCGTTATAATGTGTGAATTCCAGGGGTCTATAACCTCTGCTTATAAGGCGCACAGGTCCGCCGTTTCTAATATAACCTATTTGTGTATTTTTTGTAGTTTTGCAAATCCGCCCTCAATTTTGCCTCCCAGCTGCCCCCCTGCCTTTTCCTCTAATAACATTCCTTCCTGATATTTGCATATGCCTGTGAGTGTTTGAGGCTTGATCCACCCCTTCCCCTCTCACTAGCTCCCTCCCTGCAATCAACGTCCCCTCATGGTGCTCACCTTGGAGCTCCTGAGGGACCGGTCTTGCTGCGATGCTGCCAAGCTGAGAAATGGCCGCACCGGAAGTGACTCCGCCTACTTCCGGTGACACAGCCGAAGGTACTGCGACACCGGAAGTAGGCCCCGGAGCCTGCGGTCGATTTACCGGAGGCTCCGGTTGAGGACTAGGCCCAGAGATCGTGGCCACAATGATTGTACCACAGGGGGCAAATTTAGATTAGGTACCAGAGGGGGCAATTGAAATATTGGTAGTGTGGCGGTCGGAATATGGGGCGCAATGTGTGGGATCCGGTCAAGGCTAGGCCCAGTGCGCTGCTGAGCAAGGGCAATAGTGCGGTTAATTTGGTTGCTAGGGTCCATAATAGTGGCCTGCAATAACTCAGAGCATTATCTCCATCTATAGTGACATCCCCCTGTGTATGAACTGCAAGGACTTGGGCTGAAACCACACTTTGATATTGTGTAGGAGGGATTTAATCTAAGTCATTAACATTTTTTTCATGTATACTCCTCTGCTTTTTTGCCTTATCAGTGTCTGCATTGTCCTGATAACGCCTGGGTGGAAGGACTGAACGCCTAGAATGATGCATTTTCGAAGAAAAAGAAGATTGAACTGCACAGCACAAGAAAAAACACTTCACAGCCTGGATCGGATGGAGAAGAGGAAGTTGGAAGGGGTACATCAGCTTTTTACCAGGTAAGGAGGGGCCTTCCCTAACCTGCAACATTGTTGCACCTAGAACCAACCCTCTATCTCCTATCCCACTTTCCTGTAGCCTTAACCCTTAGCCTGCTACAGGCCCATGCTGGGCCCTACACAAACTTTTCCCTTGCTTAAGTCACAACATTATACTGAGGGAATTTCTTAGGCCTTATACCTTATTAAGTGCCTCAGGCTTATATACCTTCATTAATGTGCAGAATTGATTTAATTGTGATCGAAACATTGCAAAGGATCCTTATCAAACTAACCACATAGCTTTAGCAATAATCGAAGGCAAGAAATAAAACACATTTAAGCCATATATTTGTGTTATACTTTATTCTCTTCTACTGTTTTTCAGCTGGTCTATACAATTAAAATACACAAGACAGTTTTAAAATATGTTAAATTATTTTGCCAATTGAGTGCAATAAATATGTCATTGTGAGTACAGTTTACTTAATGCCTTTCAAAATCATAGAACACATCTACTAATGTATCACTATTTTATTCTGTATGTTTTATACATATATATATATATATATATATATATATATATATATACAGTAGCTGTAGCCATGCACTCACTCGTATGCAATCATTGTGCCTGGGTGCTTCCTTATACTAGCCAGTACATAGTTCCTTTATTGAAGGGCACTCTTGGGATATTAAAAAAATCTTTATTATTTCATGTTTTTTCCTTGAAACAATAAAGTTTATGTTTTAATACAAGACCCGAGAGTGCCCTTTAATTAAGGAACTATATATGCAGTATCTATCTATCTATCTATCTATCTATCTATAATCTATCTATCTATTTACATATGTATATATATATTTAATTTGCACCATTATTTATAATATTTATACCTATACATATTTTATTTTACATTTCATTAGATAGATGATAGATAGATAGATAGATAGATAGATAGATAGATAGATAGATAGACAAATAGAGCGATTCAACTCCTGACCACTAAGAGGAGGCAAAGATTCCCAAAACCTCCAAAAGTATTCTACCTCCCATCTCACTGATTATATAGTCTTATGTATAGCCAAGTAAGGAGTAATACAATGTAGGAAAGGATGGAACAGGGAAATTAGGTTCAAAACTAGAACTGCCACCAGAAAAATTGAAGATTTAAATAAATAGGGTGGGCCTCATGGACTCTCATCCCCTTGAAAGAAATTAATTTATCAGGTAAGCATACATTTTGTTTTCTTTTGTAAGGTGGTGAAAGTCCACTAGTTTATTACTTCTAGGAATTAATACCTAAGCTGTGGAGTCCAAGTCAAACTATCTTTACATTTCTGGGCCCCCTTACTGCGCCTCAACCAGATATTCTTGCGTCTGTTGAGATTATAGTCTAAGATGGACGTAGAAAAGAAGCTCCCTGAGAAATAGACTGATGATTTATCCACCATGAAAGAAATCTTCTTGTTACAGAATCCAAAAATAATTCTTTAAGAAAGTTAATTGTAATCTGTGCACCATTGACTCAACATGCAAACTTGTAGAGATCCCAATTGAAACTAAGCAAACCGAATGTAATCCTAAGCCGCAATTATTAGGCCTAGTACTACCATACAAAGAGCTACTGTAGGTATGTGAATCGACTGAAGCATCGCACAAGATGAGGGTAAGCTACGATTCCTCTGATCTGTTAAGGAAGGCCTCATTGAAATATAATCTATGACAAATTCCAGAAAATACACCTTAGTCTGAGGAAACAGAGAGGAACATTGCTTCTACTTTTACAAAAATTCTGGGAGCAATAGCCAGACAAAATGGAGGGTCTATAAACTTAAAATGTTTGTCAAGAAAGGCAAATCTGAGATACTGATACTACTCCTTGTGAATAGGGATATGGAGGACTGCATCCATCAGATCTATTGAGTACATGAATTGGTCTTGTTGGACAAAATGTAGGATAGTTCTGATTGTTTTCATCTAAAAGGTTGAAAATCTACCCGCTTTTGAAAACCCTGAGCTCCCATATCACTTAATAGGTTACAGAAAGATTAAACCCTATAAAATGCAGGAAGGATCAGTACATGGGGTTGTCAAGAATGGCAAGCTTCTCTCGCAGAATAAGCTAATAGAAAGTCAACCCTCAATATTTGCTTCATGGTTACATTACAACCAATTGCTAAACTATATATATAGACACAAACATAAACATGAGTTAGGAAGGGCGCTTACACCTTTCGAAAAGCTTTGCACTACAGGGGGAGTTCTAAGACATTTGATTTCGTTATTGTACAAACTGCTAGTCCTCCGAGAGCCCGAGTCACTCCCTAGCTATGTAATTGGCTGGACGAAGGATTTAGGTTCTGAGATAGATTTTGAGTCGTGGATGAAAGGATTCAGATTCACAAAGAGGTCATCAGTGTCCTTAAATATTCAGGAGACAAACATAAAATTTATGAGCAGATGGTACATGACGCCCATTAGACTGCATAAGATATTTCCAACCCTAAGCCCAATGTGCTGGAGAGGCTGCGGGGAACACGGTACACTCTTGCATATTTGGTGGTTTTGCCCTAGAATGTTGCCCTTTTGGTCGGGGGTCCTGGATAGGATCAATGAGACACTAAACCTAAATATCCCACACTCTCCAGAAATATTACTTTTCCTAACTCTACCAAAAATGCAAAGTCAGGCCCACTTAGCCTTACTGTTAATACTAATCACAAGTGCCAAAAAATTGATCCCCAAAAGATGGAAAACACAACACCCTCCTACAGTGGGGGACTGGCATTCTCAGTTTGAGGAGGTTCTTCTAATGGAGAGATATCACTACCTGAAAATACATAAGCTAGACACTTATGAGCTAATGAGAGTGATCTGGCATGGTACAATTTAAAGCTGAATTTAAGCTTGAATTTTTATACAATGCTCGGCTGCTAATGGCTGGTAATCACTGACCTCCCTTTTTCCCCTCCCCCCTTCTCTTTTTTTTTTTTCTTTTTCCCTTTCTCTATCTTTGCCCTTTCCCCCAGGATTTAACTAAACTGTATTTCTTTTATATTCACAAAATTTGAAAAATCCAAATCTTGTAAACCCTCATTCTGGATGTTGACCAGCAGAGTGAGAGTGAAAACATTTAGAAGTGTATAATATTGGAATTATTTTTGTTTGACTACCATTATATTGTTGTATAGAACCTTTTGCTGAGCAGTAATGTGCTCCTGTATTAGTGAGTCTTTGTATATTTCTTACGCTTCAATAAAGCTTTTTTGAAAAAAAAAAAAAAAAAGTTGAAAATCTGAGAAACTTGTTCAAAGATTTTAGATCCAGAATGGGTCTGAATTTTCCCTCTTTTTTTTTTTTAAACTAGAAAGAGATTTGAATAAAAACCCTGGCACTGTTCTGATAGAGGAACTATGTGGGTCAAACCCATGAGTTTGAGATTCTGAACATATTGAAAAAAAGGATTCTTTGAAATGTTGCTCAGAAGAAACCTTATTTGAAGAGGCTCTGATCTGAAGTCTATTCTGTATCCTTGGGAAACAATGTTCAACACCCAGGAAACAAAAACAAACTAAGCCCAGGGCTTCTGAAAAATGCATATCATGCTCCCTAAAAGAAGAAGATCCGGATAGAGGGCTGCACCTTCTTTCTTATTTGCTAGAAGTGTCAGTTTTTAATGCTTAGACTTGTTACAAGTGGAAGAGCACTTCCAGGGAGTCAATCTTTTGAGAAGCATAGAAGTTTTTTTGGTTCCTCGATTGACTAAAAGGAATTAAACTGATTAGAAACTCTGGTGAAGAGAAAAAGAGAGCGCCTCATAGTGCAGATATCTCTAGACAAGTGGGAAGATTTAGTATAAACCAAAAGACAGGTACTCACAAGTGGAGTGGCACTTTTCGTTAAAAAAGTGCATACAAGCAGGCTGACATTCTCAGCAGTCAGCACGCTGACCAAAGCGATAAGGTGCTGGTCTCTCGATGTCTTACGATCCCAGGACAAAATTCCCAAACTCTCCTTTGTTGGATGCCGTACTTGGTAAAGTGTTTGTTTGTTTATTCCAGTTGGAATCGGAACCTCTTAAGCAGTAAACAGTATGAACTGTTATAGGGCTGAAATATGCGTCTCTTTGCACAAGAAAATAAAATAAAACTCAATCCAGGCTGAGTAACTGGAAAAAAGGGGGTTTTATTTTTGGAGCTGATAACGCGTTTCTCGGCCGTTAGCTCCTGGCCGTTTCATCAGATCAATTACATACATTGTTAACAGGTACATTTAAAAAGGTGTACATATCACCTGATTGGATAGAGCAGAACCAATAAGCATATTGGTAACATTGTTGCAAAGAGACAATTTTGTTAGACATTCTTCTAAGTGGCTGAATGGAATAATTTCTAAAAAATGTAACAACAATAACTAACTGATTAGATAAAAACATATGTCTATATAAAATATCAAATAGGAAATATTGTTAAAAACATATTAAAATTTTTTAGATAAGTTTATGTCCAAAAATATATATGTATTTTCTCGTAATATAAAAACAGGTTACTCGATTTTTGAGTGGGTTTTTTTCTTTCTGTCTTAATCGAAAGCGAAAAAAACGGAAAAAATGAAAAAGGCGAAAAAAGCAGAAAAAAATCTGCAAATAACCCAGATTGTTTTTGTTTGCTGAAAAAGATGTCTGCGCTATTTAAATATATATATTTACTTAACGTATTTACCGATATCTGTGAGTATATTAAAAACTCAACAAGATAGGTTTATTCTAATTCTATAGGTGCTGGTTTTTTATATTTGTTCCTTAATCCTAGAAGTAAATAGGGACTTAGTGTTTTGTCTTTTGGGGAGTTTTTATGTGAATGCTGAATATAGGCAAGGTTTGATAACGCCTAGAACAAATGATTTTCTACATGTTTATATCTTAGTGTGATCTATAGAGAACGGTTATTTGTAATGATGTGATAGAGGATGAAAGTAATTATGGCTACCGATGTATTTGTATATATGATATTAACATCTTTTATGTTCAGTATATGTAATGGACGCCGAAAATGCAAGTGAGACAGATGTACTATTAATTAAAGGCAGCTAGATCTAAATTGGAGTTGAGGCCTGCTGGATACAAAGTTTTAAGTTTGTGTATCCAGAAAGTCTCACGTTGTCTGAGTGAGATCATTCTGTTATAGTCTGTGGAGGGAGGGATGAAGTCTATATAAAATTTGAATATAGATGGGTTGCCCCCATGTTTGTGGAGGCAATGTTCAGGTATACTGTGTTTGATAGTGGTCTTTTTACAGTTCTTGCAATTGCGCCAATGTTCCCCCCAGCTTGTCCTAGCTTTCCTGGAGGTGCGACCCACGTATTGTACCCCACAAATGCATTCTAGGACATATATGACATAACTGGAGTTGCAATTGAAAAATCTAGTTATTTCAAAACTTTCTCCTGTTGAGAATGATTTAAAAGTTTTTTTACCTGAAGTAATATATTTACATGTTTGGCATCTCTTCATGCCACATTTATATATTCCCACCTGTTTTAGAAAAAGGTTTACTTTTTTTGTTTTCGGATTAGAAACTGTATGTTTTACTTTTTTGCTGGGGGCCAATTTACTTCTTAATGTGGGCGCTCTGGTATACACAATTCGGGGTTGTTCTGATAATAATTATCGACAAATTCAACATATTTTGAACAAACACTGGCACATAGTATGTAGAGACCCAATTCTAAAACCATTATTATCAGAACAACCCCGAATTGTGTATACCAGAGCGCCCACATTAAGAAGTAAATTGGCCCCCAGCAAAAAAGTAAAACATACAGTTTCTAATCCGAAAACAAAAAAAGTAAACCTTTTTCTAAAACAGGTGGGAATATATAAATGTGGCATGAAGAGATGCCAAACATGTAAATATATTACTTCAGGTAAAAAAACTTTTAAATCATTCTCAACAGGAGAAAGTTTTGAAATAACTAGATTTTTCAATTGCAACTCCAGTTATGTCATATATGTCCTAGAATGCATTTGTGGGGTACAATACGTGGGTCGCACCTCCAGGAAAGCTAGGACACGCTGGGGGGAACATTGGCGCAATTGCAAGAACTGTAAAAAGACCACTATCAAACACAGTATACCTGAACATTGCCTCCACAAACATGGGGGCAACCCATCTATATTCAAATTTTATCCGATAGACTTCATCCCTCCCTCCACAGACTATAACAGAATGATCTCACTCAGACAACGTGAGACTTTCTGGATACACAAACTTAAAACTTTGTATCCAGCAGGCCTCAACTCCATTTTCGGCGTCCATTACATATACTGAACATAAAAGATGTTAATATCATATATACAAATACATCGGTAGCCATAATTACTTTCATCCTCTATCACATCATTACAAATAACCGTTCTCTATAGATCACACTAAGATATAAACATGTAGACAATCATTTGTTCTAGGCGTTATCAAACCTTGCCTATATTCAGCATTCACATAAAAACTCCCCAAAAGACAAAACACTAAGTCCCTATTTACTTCTAGGATTAAGGAACAAATATAAAAAACCAGCACCTATAGAATTAGAATAAACCTATCTTGTTGAGTTTTTAATATACTCACAGATATCGGTAAATACGTTAAGTAAATATATATATTTAAATAGCGCAGACATCTTTTTCAGCAAACAAAAACAATCTGGGTTATTTGCAGATTTTTTTCTGCTTTTTTCGCCTTTTTCATTTTTTCCGTTTTTTTCGCTTTCGATTAAGACAGAAAGAAAAAAACCCACTCAAAAATCGAGTAACCTGTTTTTATATTACGAGAAAATACATATATATTTTTGGACATAAACTTATCTAAAAAAATTTAATATGTTTTTAACAATATTTCCTATTTGATATTTTATATAGACATATGTTTTTATCTAATCAGTTAGTTATTGTTGTTACATTTTTTAGAAATTATTCCATTCAGCCACTTAGAAGAATGTCTAACAAAATCGTCTCTTTGCAACAATGTTACCAATATGCTTATTGGTTCTGCTCTATCCAATCAGGTGATATGTACACCTTTTTAAATGTACCTGTTAACAATGTATGTAATTGATCTGATGAAACGGCCAGGAGCTAACGGCCGAGAAACGCGTTATCAGCTCCAAAAATAAAACCCCCTTTTTTCCAGTTACTCAGCCTGGATTGAGTTTTATTTTATTTTCTTGTGCAAAGAGACGCATATTTCAGCCCTATAACAGTTCATACTGTTTACTGCTTAAGAGGTTCCGATTCCAACTGGAATAAACAAACAAACACTTTACCAAGTACGGCATCCAACAAAGGAGAGTTTGGGAATTTTGTCCTGGGATCGTAAGACATCGAGAGACCAGCACCTTATCGCTTTGGTCAGCGTGCTGACTGCTGAGAATGTCAGCCTGCTTGTATGCACTTTTTTAACGAAAAGTGCCACTCCACTTGTGAGTACCTGTCTTTTGGTTTATACTAAATCTTCCCACTTGTCTAGAGATATCTGCACTATGAGGCGCTCTCTTTTTCTCTTCACCATTTAGATTTCTGACTTACCGACAGCACCAAGAGAAGCAGCCTCTCCGCACGGATTTCGCCTGTTTGATTGATTGAACTTTCATAAGACTTTTATCTTATTTTTGGCTTCACTGATGGACACTTTTGGGTTTGCATTAGTTTATAATTATTAATCACCGTTATTTTCACTTGACCATTTACCTTTATTTTTATGTTATAAATTGTATCACATCACCAAGTTATATAAGCACTACCATTACTATTATCAATTCCACTATATTCTACCTCAGAATCACTTACCAGTCTGAGATATAACACAAACACCACCTTAGCATTGAAACATTTCTGTTTATTTATAATAAAAATTCTGCCACATAGATACACACTTTTTTCCACAGATTTTTTCCAAATATATTTTTTCAGTACTCAGCAACATATCTTTTCTCTAAGAAATTTTCTATATGGCGCCCCCTATCTATATTCAATAATATATATTTCCTTTTGATTAGAAACTCTGCCTTTCACCTTTTATCCTGAGGGAAAAAGCAAGGTTCCTTTACCTCCAGTTACAGTGGAAATAATCATGTCTAGACAAGGACAAAATAAAATATTTCCTTGAAAAGGAAGATACAAAAGTTTGGTCTTAGAAATGTCCTGCTAGTCAGGACAGCTAACGCCATATTCTTGGCATTAATCTTGATAACATCATCAATTGCATTGCAGATAAATAGATTGGTAGACCTAATAAGATCCAGACACTGTTGAAAATCATCATTCACAGAGTCCTCTGATATATGATCAGACACACAGTCACATCATAAAGTTGAGGATGCTGCCACACAGGCTATACTAACAGCTGGTCTGAATAAGAAACCTGCTGGCTGAAAAGCCTTTCTGAGACTCTAATTTCCTGTCCATGGGACCCTTGAATGAAGTACTATCCTTTAAGTTAGACGATTATAATGGAAACATCTTCCTAAAATTTGAAGCTGGATTATAAGAAATTTCAGGCCTGAATCATTCCTTAGTAATTGTCAGGGTGCCAGGAATCAGACTGAGACGAGAAGTGCAAAAATAATCACACATTTATTAATAGCAAAAAATAATAAAAAATCCACAAGTCAAATAACAAGTCAGGAATCAAAACCAGAACTGGTAGTCAGACGAGCCGAGTCAGGAGCCAAAGTGAATAGTCAGACGAGCCGGAATCAGGAACAAGGAAAACAGCAGAGTCGGGAACAAGCCAGGGACAAGGAACCAGGAAGGATGTCAGGCAGCCAGGTAATACACAGGAACTCTCACAAACAGGTCTCAGACAACGCAAAGGCAAAGCATACTGAACAGAGGCCCTTTAAATAATAAGTGATGACATCACAATTCTGAGACTGCATCCTGTCTCACATGGATGATGCACAGCAGTTTGGCCATAAAAGGAAGTGCAGGAATTGAGCAGCATCTCCCACAATGCACCATAGTCAGGAAGAGAGGTGAGTAAAATTGCTGCCAGCAGCACATGGCAAACAAAACTGGGAAAAAACCCTGACAGTACCATCCCCTCAACGACCCCTCCCCCGCGGGAGGACAAAAGGCTTATTGGGGAAACAGGCATGGAAGGCACGGAGGAGGGTGGGAGCATGAACATCAGAGGAGGGAACCCAAGAACGATCCTCCGGACCGTAGCCTCTACAGTGAACCAAATACTGTACACGGCCCCTGGACATACGAGAGTCGATAATGCCGCTGACCTCATACTCCTCATGGTTGTCAATATAGGATGGGGATGAGGCAACACAGTGGTAAACTTATTACAAACCAGTGGTTTCTAGAGGGAGACATGAAAAACATTGGAGATGCGCATAGCAGGAGGAATGTCAAGAGCGTAGGCCACAGGATTAACCCATCGGAGTATTCGAAAAGGACCGACATAACGGGGAGCCAATTTATTGGAAGGCACACGAAGGTTCAAGTTGCGGGGGACAGCCAAACTCTCTCATCAACCTGGTAGGAAGGTGCGGGCAGACGCCTACGATCAGCCTGGAACTTTTGGCGCTGCATAGAACGATGAAGGCAATCCTGAATCTGCACCCACGTGGAACGGAGTTGCCGGAGATGCTCCTCCAAAGCTGGAATACCCTGAGACATTAATGAATCGGGCAACAAGGATGGTTGAAACCCATAATTCGCCATGAATGGGGATAACTTGGAGGAAGCATTAATAGCACTATTACGAGCAAACTCTGCCCAAGGTAACAGTTCAGACCAATTATTGTGGTAATCTAAGACATAGCAACGGATGAACTTTTCCAGAGCTTGATTAGACCGTTCCGCAGCCCCATTGGATTGAGGGTGATAACGCCAAAATCTGGAGACAAACTGGCTACCCCGGTCCGACACTATCTCCTTGGGTAACCCTTGTAAACGGAAAACCTCCCGGGCAAAAATTGAAGCAAGCTCTTGAGTGGTAGGCAGCTTAATCAAGGGAATGCAATGTGACATTTTAGAAAAATGGTCAACCACCATAAGGATAACAGTATTGCCATTGGAAACAGGGAGCGCGACAATGAAGTCCATGGAAATATGTGTCCAAGGACGCTCACCATTAGCAATACGTCGAAGAAGACCCACAGGAAGACGTTGAGGAGTCTTATTCCTCCATTCCTTAAGTGCCAAAATTATGGCCAGTAATTCCCTGTCGTCAATTTCATAATTGCACTCCGCTGGAGACAATTTCTTAGAGAAGAAACCACACGGATGCAAGGAACCATCAGGCATAGGACGTTGAGACAAGAGGGCACCTACTCCAGTCTCAGATGCATCGACCTCAAGAACAAAAGGCAGGACAGGGTTAGGATGAGCCAGAACTGGAGCGGCAGCAAAGGCAGTCTTAAGACTATCAAAGGCCTTAATGGCAGTAGGTGACCAATGGAGTGGTCATGTCTGTGATAGGTTTGACCAAGGAAGAAAAGTTTTTAATAAACTTTCTATAGTAATTGGCGAACCCCAAAAAACATTGAATAGACCGAAGACCAACTGGGCGAGGCCACTGCAGAACTGCAGATAACTTGTCAGGATCCATGGAGAACCCTGCAATGGAGATAACATAACCTAGGAAGGTTACTTGAGTCTGATGGAACTCACGTTTCTCGAGTTTACAAAACAGGCTGTTCTCACGTAGTCTCTGAAGAACCCGTGTAACATCAAAACGATGAGCCTTAAGTGTGGGTGAGTGTATGAGGATGTCGTCTAAGCACACCACAACACACTGTTGCAACATATCTCATAGGACATCATTAATAAATTAATGAAAAACAGCAGGAGCATTACATAGGCCAAAGGGCATTACAAGATTCTCATAATGCCCGCTCCTGGTGTTAAATGCTGTTTTCCATTCGTGGCCCTCCTTAATCCTAATGAGATTGTACGCTCCTCTCAAATCAAGTTTAGTAAAGACCGTAGCTCCCTTGAGGCAGTCAAAGAGTTCCGTAATAAGCGGAATAGGGTAAGCATTCTTAAATGTAAGACGATTAAGACCCCTATAATCGATACATGGTCTTAACTGGCCACCTTTTTTCTTCACAAAGAAGAAGCCAGCCCCTGCAGGAGAGCAGGATTTGTGGATAATCCCCCACGACAGAGCATCGGCAACATACTCCTCCATAGCACAATTCTCTGCAACAGACAGAGGTTACACCCGGCCCCGAGGAGGAATGGCTCCGGGTTGCAGGTCTATGGCACAATCGTAGGACCGGTGAGGAGGCAACGTATCGGCACGCACCTTGTCAAACACGTCTAGGAAATCTTGGTACTCCTCTGGCAATTGAGAAACTGAAGAAGTGCACAAGACTTTAACTGGTTTCCGATGACAAGAGGAAATACATTGCGGGGACCACGACAAAATTTCGGACCTGCGCCAGTCGAGACTGGGATTGTGCTTTTGGAGCCAGGGATAACCCAGAACAACTGGAAAATGCGGAGAGTTTATCATCTGGAACTGGAGGGTTTCAAAATGGAGAGCCCCAACAGCCATGGACAACGGAGCAGTTTCGTGAGTAACGAGTGCGGGCTGAAGGGGCCTACCATCAATGGCCTCAATAGCAAGCAGAACGGACCGAGGCAAAACAGGAATGGAGTGCTTTGATACAAAAGCACTGTCAATGAAATAGCCCACAGCACCGGAGTCAACAAGAGCCTGGGTGACTATGGAGGAGTCCACCCAGGAAAGGACAACCGTGACCAAAGGTTTCTCTTTAAGCGGTTCCGGGACGAGGATAAACCACCCAATGTCTGCCCCCGACAGGACCTTAGGTGTGAGCATTTCCCGGCCATGTAGGACAAGACTTCAAAAGGTGGCCCTGTAACCCACAATAGAGGCAGAGCCCCTCCCTCCTCCTAAAGGCCCTCTCCGCCGCGGAGAGGCGCGTGAATCCCAACTGCATTGGCTCAGCAGTACCTGGTGACTCGGGACCAGGACGCATGGGAGGAGAGGGAGGTATGGGTGGGAACGAACACGTAGGAGACAAAGGAACAGGAGGCTTCTGCAAGCGCTCCTTGAAAGAGGGCCTCTCTCTGAGTCTGATGTCAATTAGGATAAAAAAAGACACCAATGCCTCGAGATCCTCTGATAAATCTCTGGCAGCAACTTCGTCTTTAATCGCATCAGAGAGCCCATGAAAGAAGACAACAAGGGCTTCGTTGTTCCAACCTACCTCTGCGGCAAGCGTACGGAACTCAATAGCATACTGAGCAACAGATCTTGTACCTTGCTGAATGGACATGAGTTGTTTAGCAGCAGAGGAGGAGCAAGCCGGAACATCAAATACCCTTCGAAAGGAGGCCACAAATTCAGGGTAATTTGAAATCACAGGTTTATTAGTCTCCCACAAGGGATTAGCCCAGGCAAGAGCTGTGTCAGAGAGTAACGAGATGAGAAATCCCACCTTAGCTCTGTCAGAGGGAAACACCTGAGGTAACATCTCAAAGTAAATGCCCACCTGGTTCAAAAACCCTCTGCACTGAATAGGATCGCCTCCATATCGCTGAGGTAGAGGTGCAGAACTGGACATGCTCCTGGTAGGCATAGGTGCAGCAGCGGAAACAGGAGCAGCCATAACTTGCGGGACACTTTGGTCCAAATGTGCAGTGCGAGTCAGCAGAGTTTGCAGGGCTATTGAAAATTGATCCAATCGGTGATCCTGTACATCCATCCTGGAAATGATGACAGGTAAAGGTGGATTATTAGCACTATCAGGATTCATGGCCTTTGCGTAATGTCAGGGTGCCAGGAATCAGACTGAGACGAGAAGTGCAAAAATAATCACACCTTTATTAATAGCAAAAAATAATAAAAAGTCCACAAGTCAAATAACAAGCCAGGAATCAAAACCAGAGCTGGTAGTCAGACAAGCCGAGTCAGGAGCCAAAGCGAATAGTCAGACGAGCCAGAATCAGGAACAAGGAAAACAGCAGAGTCGGGAACAAGCCAGGGATAAGGAACCAGGAAGGACGTCAGGCAGCCAGGTAATACACAGGAACTCTCACAAACAGGTCTCAGACAACGCAAAGGCAAAGCATACTGAACAGAGGCCCTTTAAATAATAAGTGATGATATCACAATTCTGAGACTGCTTCCTGTCTCACATGGATGATGCACACCAGTCTGGCCATAAAAGGAAGTGCAGAAAATGAGCAGCATCCCCCACAATGCACCATAGTCATGAAGAGAGGTGAGTAAAATGGCTGCCAGCAGCACATGGCAAACACAACAGGGAAAAAATCCTGACAGCAATTATCTCTGTAATCGCCTCAGGAGTTTAAAGGGTAGGTTTGAAAATTAGATCCAATTGCTTAACTGACTTTCCTTCAGCTGACTTAGGATCTTGAACTCCTAGCAAACATAAAACTTCTATTAGCAGAGTACAAGGTAGTTCAAACTTGAACATGAAAGAGGAAGAATTGAAATCTTGTTCAGAGATGGAACCCTGATCATCATAAATATATCCTCAGAAGAATGATCTGAAGTCTGAATCCTTGCAAATTTAATCTTTAGCAATCTAGAAAAGGAAGAAAGTTTACCAGAAGCATACATGTCAAACTTGGATCTTTTGCACATACTTAGGAGGCATAGTCACCAAAATTTCAGTAACAGTAGAATGTGCACATCCTAGAGAAAAATCGGATGAACTTCCATGTAAAAAGCAAACAAAGGGAGGACAGATTCCTTTGGGTGATCCAAACAAGTATGGTAAGGCTGAGCTGGGGCGCAATTGAAACAAGATTGCAGATTAAACATTTTAAATGGATTGCACAATCTATGGATCCACCCTCTAAAGGATCTAAGATAATAGTATTAGGGACAGTTCTAGTATGCTCCACCCTTTTATAAAATTACTGAAGACAGATAAAGTGAAAACACAAGATAGTACACCACATAAAATCCAGAACTGTATGCAGAAATAATCTTTACAATAAATACAGAGAATTTAAGGAGATTGGCAACTGTTAGAACAAACTAAAGAACTTCACAGTTAATACCAGTAACCCAAACTTAGAAAAAGGCTGAATTAAAACCCATAGTTAAAAATAATAATTTTATCTTTTAACACAAAAATTAAAATAACTAAACTCTGAAAATAAAGGTTAATCTTACATTCTCCAGATAATACAAAGAAGATGCAGAGAAGCAGCTGAGATCTTTTTGAGCCGAACCCATCGGCAGAAAAGCGTGTTATTCCGAGTGTTTTATGTTTTATTATATATATATATATATATATATATATATATATATATATATATATATATATATATACAGTAGATAGATAGATATTGATAGATAGATAGATAGATAGATAGATAGATTACATATATAAATAAAGCTTGATGAGTAATGATTTTTATACAGGTGCCACTCTTCACTAATATCTTTGTGTTAGAGCTAAGCATACACGTGTTATTTCTGCCTCAACGTTCTATTCTTTACCATTAAAACACACACATATATATATATATATATATGTATATATTCATGTGCTGCAAGAGTTCATATATATATATATATACGTAGCTGAATATGTGTGCACTCCCACTATCTCTCGTCTTCTGCCAGGGTGCTATTATGAAATAATAGACTGGATTGAAGCTAAGCACTCACTGGACTCTGGACAACGTGGTCAGCAAAAAATAATTTATTTGTGCTGTGACATTTTGGGACTAAGCACTGTCCCTTCCTCTGACAATATACAAGGGAAAAATACAGCCTTATATAGGCCCTAGACACCCTCCCACACTCAATGGGCCAATCCCTGCCCCTTCAGTACACACCCCCTAGTGACATCATCAAGTGCCCAAACATACAATGTGTTATCTAACTACCTACTTTATTATTAAAAAAAACTTTTAGGGTCCTCTATACCAACAGAGCCACCATAATCGTTCATATGTAGTCCGGTAAAATGTAAAAAGCGCACAACGGCACAAATACGGTCTTCAGAACACCCAATAGTCAATAAGTTCTTATTAGTCGGGACTAAGCTTAGTCCCGAAACGTCACAACACAAATAAATTATTTTTTGTTGACCACGCTGTCCAGAGTCCAGTGAGTGCTTAGCTTCAATCCAGTATATATATATATATATATATATATATGCGATAGGTGAGGGTTTTAGGTAGTTGCGCCACAACAAGAGTAATAGTAGTATAGCGGTGAAATGCCCTTAGAGGATGTCCAGTGCCTGCTGCTATCAGTGTTGTCTAATTCCTCCTGAATCAGACTAAAATTGTGAGACTTGTGATAGAGAGTGTTTTCTAATAGCGCTTGCAGAAGATGTTCCTCACAGGCAAAAATGGGAGAGAGGAAAACAGAAATGGGAGTATTCCCAGATGAATGAGGGTAATGAAAGGAGATTTTAGACAATAATAAATGCTCACCTGTTAGATCACAGGGACCAGCAATCAACGACGAATGGAAATGGATGGTGTGTATAAACACCAAAGCACATGTGCAGGAGACAAAACAAATATGCGCCCCAAAGGGATATCAATGTGTATATTAATATCTCCTAATAACAACCGGAGGCTGCTTGTGGGAACCTCCAATTCTTACCACACTGTATAAGTGGACAGAGGGTAAAGAGGAAGGAAGTTCCTATTTAATATAAGCTGATACACAAAAAACAAAACATATTGAATAAAAAATATATATATGCGAGAATAAGAAAATTAAAAACAAATATAATTTATTAATATACTATTAAAAAATATATATATGACTTATTTTAAAACCTATATATGTGTATGTAAAAAAGGGGGTTGTATAAAAAATCAGAAAAATACATAAAACGCTTATTAAAATGTGGTGAATAGGTAGCCACGGAGCGAGTATGGTGCCGAAAGGGTGGCAGGAATAACTTACTTTTAAAAATAGAGCTGAGGCGTGTGCCCAATGCGGGGTTCCTGGGGTTTAAAATGGATGAGGGAAAAAAACGATTGAGACCACCGGCGCTGCCCGGTGCAGCTCGGTCTCGGTTTGTGATTCGGAATTCCGGAAGTGACGTCACGAACGTGCGTCACGTGCCTTACGCGTTTCGTGAGCGTATCAGCTCACTTCATCAGAGGCTAGTGAATCTAGTCGCATCCTGGGTACTCTTAAATAGCCTCAAACTATTAGGTACAAAAAAGGGGGAGGTGTATGATGGTCTAATTGTTCCGATGTGTATTTTTTGTATACACAGCAATTTGGATAACGGAGATTATTTACAAAACAAAAACAAAAAACAAAAGATGGGAATATATAATAGATAAAAATGCAAACAGTGGACAATCCATAATTACGAAAATGGGGATATTTGGAATAATAAGAAAATTTTTTATATAAAAATATTAAAACATGTGAAATATGAAAAAATGAAGATAAAATATAGATAAGCTAAAATATTATTAGCAGATAAAAATGTAGGGATATGTATGTATATGTAATTATGTTTATACATATTTATCAATAGGAAATAAAAATAGGAAAAAATGTGATGAAATCCTCGGTAATTATTATATCTATTATTATTTATTGTTTTAAAGGAAGGCTGCTAGATCTATATCAGTGTTTAGGCCATATGGTTTCCTGGTTTTTAGTTTGTGAATCCAGTATGTTTCTCTCTTTCTTAACTGGAGTAACCTATTTTCTCCTACTCTGTATGGAATGTGTTCAATGGCTTTAATTTTTAGGCCATCCACACTTTTTTCGTGGAATTCCTCGAAGTGGGTGCCAATGCCATATTCTGGTTTGTCACTGGTGATATTTTTTGTGTGTTCTAAAAACCTAGTCTTCAGTGTTCTTTTCGTTCTTCCTATATATATTTTATTGCAGCTACAGGTTAATTGGTAGACAACAAATGTGGATTTGCAATTCATCAAACTCCTTATTTCAAATTTGTTTTTTTCGTCAATATCCGTGATCCATTTGTTTTCTTCCTTGTTTTTACTAATGTGTTCGCAACACACACAATTCTTCCGATTGCATTTGTAAAAACCTCTAGTTTTAGTTTCTAGCCAATTTCCCTGAATTGATGCTTTTTTGGACTTTAGTTTAGTGGGAGCTAGTATGTTCTTAAGATTCGTGTTTTTCTTATATGTAATTTTCGGTTTCTCTGGTAAAGTTTCCTTTAGGAGGGGGTCCTTCATAAGTAAGTGCCAGTGTTTATTCAATATTTTTTCAATGTTTTTGGCTCCACTGTTGTATGTGGTGATAAATCTGGGACAGATAGTGTAATCCATATCTGTATTATTTTTGTTTTTATTTTTATTTTCTGTTTTTTTCGAGTTAAGTAGATTATCTCTATCTATTTTGCTTACTCTCTCATATGCTTGATCTACTATTTTCCTATTATATTTTTTGTTGTAGAACTTTTGTTTAAGCACACTTGCTGTTTCTTCAAAATCCTGGTTTCTAGAGCAATTTCTTTTTATTCGTTGGAACTGACCGAATGGAATATTACTGATCCATTTCATGTGGTGGTTGCTTGTGGCGTGCAAGTAGCCATTTGTGTCAGTTTCTTTTGTGTAGATTTTTGTTTCTATCTGTTCATTTTCAATGAATATAGTGATATCTAGAAAGTTTATTTCCTTCTTACTCCATGTATTAGTGAATTTCAGATTCCAATTATTATTATTGATGTGATTGACAAATCCTTCAAAATGCTTTTCATCTCCGTTCCAGATGATTATGATATCATCAATGAACCTTTTCCATGTAATTATATTTTCCAAGAATGTGTTGTTTTTCCATACGTGTTGGTCCTCAAAAGCTCCCATATACATGTTGGCAAAGCTAGGCGCAAACTTAGTGCCCATTGCTGTGCCGAATTTCTGGAGGAAAATTTTATTTTCAAATGTGAAATAATTTTTGGTGAGAATGAAGTTGATTGCTTCCCCAATGAAGGAAATTTGTTCTTTTTTGATATTGGTATTTGATGTAAGAGTTTGGTTCACTGCATTTATACCTTTACTGTGTGGTATGGATGTATACAGTGCTGTTACATCCAGTGTTGCTAATGAATAATTGTTGTCCCAACGTAAGTCTTTTAATATTGTGAGTAGGTGTGGAGTGTCCCTTAGGTATGACTTAATTGTTGGTACCACGGGTTGTAGGAAATGATCCACATATTCTGATAAATTACTGGTTAAACTGTTTATACCCGAAATGATTGGACGTCCTGGAGGATTTTTAGTGTCCTTGTGCACTTTTGGTAAGTGGTAAAATACTGCGGTTTTTATCATGTCTGTCGATAAGAATTTGTATTCATCATCGTCCAAAATATTTTCTTTTTTTGCATTTCTTAGTAATTGGGCATATTCATCTGTGAATTGGCTGGTGGGGTCTTTTGGTAGTACTTCATAGGTCTCTGTATCTGACAGTATCCTGTTTGCTTCGCTGATATAATCACCTTTGTTTTGTATTACTATAGAACCACCTTTATCAGCCTCTCTGAATACTAGTGTTTCATTTTTACTCAGGTTCTGTAGAATTTTTTCTTCCTTGTTTGTCAGATTTTTGTTGTCCAATTTGAATGAATTACACATTGACTCTAAATCGTTAAGTACTAGGTCTTCAAATAGTGAGATATATTGCCCCTTGGCCTGAGTGGGATAAAATATTGATCTCGGTTTGAATCCGCTGTGTTTCACAATTCTGTTTGTTTCTAGTTGTGCTATTGTCTCTGTGTCTAGTGATTCCAGTAGATTCAACGTTGGAATATCGCTTTGTGTAAGTACAATTTCATTCAGTAAGTTTACATCTGTCATAGGTTCACTGGTGTCTTTTTGGTCTATGTTTTTCTTTTTAAAGTACCGTTGTAGAGTTAGTTTTCTTATATATTTATTGCAGTCCACAAATAATGAGAAGGCATCTGGTTTTTTACTGGGGGCGAAGGAGAGGCCTTTTTTAAGCACAGTTTCTTCTTCCCTAGTCAGAAATTTATCTGACAAATTGAATATTTTAACTAGGTCATTTTCATCAGGATTTATACTGATTGTTGCCTTACGTGCCAGTTTTCTCTTCTTAGTTTGTTTCTGTTTACCTGCTCTGCATCCTCGTCCCCACTTTCTTTTCTTCTTTTTTGTGGGGTTGATCTCTGTTGTACTTGAAAATTTTAATAAGCGTTTTATGTATTTTTCTGATTTTTTATACAACCCCCTTTTTTACATACACATATATAGGTTTTAAAATAAGTCATATATATATTTTTTAATAGTATATTAATAAATTATATTTGTTTTTAATTTTCTTATTCTCGCATATATATATATTTTATTCAATATGTTTTGTTTTTTGTGTATCAGCTTATATTAAATAGGAACTTCCTTCCTCTTTACCCTCTGTCCACTTATACAGTGTGGTAAGAATTGGAGGTTCCCACAAGCAGCCTCCGGTTGTTATTAGGAGATATTAATATACACATTGATATCCCTTTGGGGCGCATATTTGTTTTGTCTCCTGCACATGTGCTTTGGTGTTTATACACACCATCCATTTCCATTCGTCGTTGATTACTGGTCCCTGTGATCTAACAGGTGAGCATTTATTATTGTCTAAAATCTCCTTTCATTACCCTCATTCATCTGGGAATACTCCCATTTCTGTTTTCCTCTCTCCCATTTTTGCCTGTGAGGAACATCTTCTGCAAGCGCTATTAGAAAACACTCTCTATCACATATATATATATATAT